>NC_090934.1:1442321974-1442621974 GCF_040938575.1 Ambystoma mexicanum | reverse complement strand
AGCTGTCAGGAGGCCCGAAGACGGTCTACCAAAAGGGCCCTGTACCGCCGGCGAAAATGCAATCGTGTAGCCATCAAGTGCAGGTTTGTTCAAGAGCCATGTTTCCTGAAGGCAAATAATATCGTGGGTTCCCAGATTATAACTGCCGATTTCGGTCAGGTGCTTATGACCTCTCGTGTTCCAAGACGCTATCGATAATCTTTCATTTGTTTGTTCTTCGTTTGTCAAGTCGAGACACGAGTCGACGTTAGAGGAAGCTCCTCTTTGTTGCTATTTCTTTTGTCCTGACATAAAGACATTTCGGAGCCAAGACCACAAGTCCTTTATGGTTGTTTCTACTCGGTGGGTAGCAGGTCGGACGACCTCATGTTTTTTTCCGAATGATGGACACTGGCGAAGCTTGTCGTCTATTTTGTCGGCGGGGAAAATCTGGTGGCGAGATTGATCTTCTTTGGTCCTTCCAGTATTTCGGATCATTTCTATCCGCCTTTCTTTCGTTTACGTTTCGGTAATATCTCCAGTGTGATGATCTTGGTTGGGCTGTCCTCGACGTTCTAATTTCATGGGCGGCTGGTTTTTCCCAGCGGGGTGGTGTTCGCTCCCCTCTTTTCGATCTATAGAGATCTTCCGTTTGTGATTTGTATCTGTATGTTTTCTTTTTTGTTGGTGTCGGGGTTTTACTGTTTTCCAGGTGGCTGTTAATAGGTTTTTGAGGCATAATCTCCGAAAGGATGAAACCTTCTTGTGCCACTTTGGCATAGGCCTCTTGAGTGACGACCTGGAGCGCTGAGTTCCTAATGTGTAAATAAGCCTTTGCTTGATTTTTTCTGTGATACGGCTCAATAAGCACGAATTCCTTGGACTTCAGCGTGTTGAGTATATTGACCCTTTTCAAAATTTTAAGGACGGTTCTCCTGTTCAGGATCATATATTGATCGTCCGCTGGATCTTGTTCAATCTTGAAAAGCCGCACAGAGTCTTGAGTCTTTTCGTTGGCTCTTACAGAGGATTCCTCTCGAGGCATAAATTTAGCCTGTTTATCCTTGTTAATTGGTCTGTTCGAGGTAGAAGTATTGGTAGATTTTAACTTCTCATATAGCTGATCAATACTCAAATCTGCGACCTGTTTTATATCAATTTCACCCTTACCACTATGAGTAAGTGTAGGTGTATTTCTATCTTCTTTTTTTGGTGGAAACTTTATTTTTTCCGGATAGCTGTTGTGGGTTTCCGTCGCCAGATCTAGTTCAATCGCTTCGATCGAATCTTCGTGTTGAGAGACATCCATCAAAGAACTCTTCAAACTGAAGTGCTGAACCAATGTGGCGACGTCCTGTCTCGGGAGCCGGGAGAATAGTGCATTATAAAATTACACACAGCCAGGATGGGTTCATGCATCTTTATACACTCACACAGATAGACACTATCATTAGAAAAGCTCCCAGCTGAAATGGCACCACTGCCTCTACATCACATCCTTCTTGTTTATTACGCACACCTACACAAATACATACATTCCATGTTTTCTATACAGTTTTTGCCATTCACCCTATAAAAAAAGCTAAATAGAAGAAATAATTATATATCTATCTCCTAACATCCAATAACACAGACTTAAAAAAACAAGTGAGTTTCATACGCTCAGTATTATACTCATTTGCAAAACATGTTCAACTAACAGCTTCTAAGTAAAATATACAGGCTGCCCATATGCAAAGGAATCTGCATGCACACTCTATGTTCAGTTATGAAAAAACACTACTACTACAAAAACATAAAAATCAACGTTTAAATTAACAACAGTGCTATAAACACACATCTTTTCTAACTTCTTTCTTTTACAATTGCAGTGAAGACCACTCTCCTGAAAAGCAGCAGCATCTGAACTACAAACAACAACTCAGAAGAAACCTACTCATTCCGTTCAAAAAAGTAAGTACAATACTACCATAATGTTCTAATTGTTAGTCAAACACACTGTGGGACTGATTCATGGAATTTGTGCACCGAAAAACGGGGATTTGTGCGCCATTCTGTCCACAAATCCCCATTTGTTAAACATCGATTTGCGGACAGAATGGCACACAAATCCCCGTTTTTCGGCACACAACTTCCATAAATCATCCCCTAAAAAGTTAGCATTGCAGAACAAAGAAATGTTTTAATACAATACCATTAGATTTAGTATTAGTGGTTCTCCTCACCACTAGCTTACATTGTATTGTCATCTGAACCCTAATATAGTAACACACAAATACAAGAATAGCCTTCCCAACTTGTTGTAGCTGGTCATTGCACAATCACACACCTCCACATGCTTCCTTAACATCAGACTCAGACACTCATGAACACAACACACATACATTGCACAACAGCCCAACCCATACCTTTTTTTTTTCCAACAGACCCCAAAGAATGCCCACCAAAAAGCTAGTCCGTAGAGAGCCAAGCAGAGTAGAGCAAATCAAAATAAAAGTGTCCAAAATAAGCATCCATCTCTAGCAGAATGTGTACAAAAAGTTCAAACAAAACAGCTTATACAGTCATTAAGCGAAACAAAACAAGCTTCCATACAGAAACTTTACTTCCTCTTTCAAAATGTAAAACGAAACAGAAACTGATTAACAATAATTCTGCTACCACTACTCTTAACACTGCTCCTATAACACTTGATGGAGTGACAAGTATCAATAACAAAAAAGTATTTTACAAAAAATGTTTCTCCATAGAGTCCTTCAGAATCTTATAAAAACAGGAGAGAAATCAAGCGCAACCCTTAAAACCTACCGTAGAAAATGTATCTTAGAAGCTCTCATAGACAGTGCAATGCTTCTCAAAAGGAAGTTATTTATTTTAGTTTTAAACAGAATGAAACCACTAACAAAACTAACTACTAAACTACAAAAAAGACTTCTCAATAAACGAAATGTCAACAAAAATAACTTCTTAAATATCTGTGAAGGTGAATGGGGTCACACCACGAGCTCAGAACCATATTTTGATGAAGAAGCATACAAACAAAAACAAACAAACACAATTGCCATACATAGCAGTGGACCTGGGTATGATAAACATAATAATACCATAATGGAACAAGAAATGCTCCTTACAAAAATATTCCCAGAAAACTCACTATCACCTCTCCATTCAACTGAACCAAAACGTCCAGTGTACAAATGGCTGTGCATGTCAATGTGTAACATTGCCAACAAATCTTTCAAAACTTTACGCCAGTTCCTCAATCAGTATGTGAAAGGCAAAGATAAATTCAAAATGAAACTACTACAAAACATGGATACCTGCCCAGTGCGGAAATACACAGGACTACAAGGGCATTCATTAGCCTGCACTTCAGGACCTATTTGCAAAAGCACCTTCCATCATATCAAAATGATATCAACACATCATTCAACTACAAGCAATCTAGGCCATAAACTGTACTATCCTAAAAGTCCTGCTTTAGCACTAGCCAATTTAAATAACAATCTTCTACATGGTACAATGTCAGGACTATGGGGTGGAGGAGGTGGAAGAGGTGTCAGGGACTCCGGAAAGCGTAGAAAACTGTATACAGACAAAGAAACCACCTTTCCCAGCAGTCTTTGGAACATCTGGTAGTTCTTGCCGTGCGTGCATGTGCCCAGCTGACACTGATTAGCAACAGCTTAACAAGGCCCAACGGCGCACGGCAGGTGTGGCTTATTCTGATTTGTGAGACAAAGTCATGCCGCAGGATTGAGGAGAGCCTTTCCTAAGCAGGCAATGCGAGCGGACGGCAGCAAAAAGAGCGGTTTCTATGCCAGTACTTAATTTTTCCTGAGCGATCACTTGGAACTTGCAGCGGCGGAAGAAGGACCCACGCGGCTGCTACGGGCTGCACAAGATTACATCCGGGAAGGCTTGCGAGCTTCCCAGACGAAGGATTAGTGCGGGATGGAGTTATGAATTCACATGATTATACAGGCTCAAGCTGGTGCTATGTTTTTTGTATTATCTATTGAAAAGAGGCAGTAACTTTTGATGCGCATTGCTTATGGGCTCAGAACTCATTGATTACCAGCAATAGTGTCTGGAGAGTAAACGTGGTGCCTTCCATATTGGTTTTCCGAGTACTGGTGCTTCAATGCCTGTGGCACTAGCACTGGAGGGAAGCACAGGCTGCACTCGAGTATCAGTGTTGTTAACTAGATTACTCCGAGTGTGTTCAGAAACACAGCACAGTGTTTGTGTTTGGTCCAGGTCTATGGCACTATATGTTTTATGTTTGTAGGTGTTGCTAATACTTGCCCATAGGGCCATGTGTTATGTTCTTCATGTTGGGAAAACATCCCATGAGTCTGTTTCATTTTGTTTGCATATATGTGGTTATGTAACTGTATGACAACCTGTGCCTGTATCAAGAGGTATTAGGGGGTACAAGTGTTCAAGGAAGGTGCATCAGTGGCCTGTATTAAGGGGCACTACTGGTGGCCTGAGTTTGTGTTATGGTCTATGGTATGCCACAAGATATTAGAAAGTGTAGGGTTTCTTCCCTGTTCCTTCCCCGGTCCTATCCAAACTAGGCATTTCCTAACCCTCTATCCGGTGTTCCTAACATCCCCCCTCCCGTCCACAACCTCTCCCTAACCCTCTTCCCCCCACTGGCTGCCACGTGGTATCCTGTGTTTGTATATCAGGTATCTGTGCCAACCATGGGTGGAAGGTCAACTTCATTCGGCTTCTGTGGTGGGGGGAGAGTGTCGACACACCTTCCCCCATTATTGTGTACTTGATTGTTTACATACAGCCAATGATCTACTCGAAGAAATAGAGCATATCCAGAGAAAATATTTTGGAAGTGAAAACCACTTACAAAATGCAAAAGCTTTACAACAGACGAGCAAAAATTGTACAGATGGCAACCTTCTACTACACACATACAAAAAAGAAATACCAAAATTTAAAAGTACATCCGCTGAAGTACCAAACCATGTGTGTGTGTGTTGCCGCACAACTTTTTATAAAAGTATCACAATAACTATAGACATAACATACAAAATAGAAGACAATGAAGATTCCAATGGTTTGAATTAGCTCTCTACCTTATAGCAGAAAACAAATACAAAATAAATGACTCCTTAATACTTTGCAGTTACTGCACTGTAAAACTTGACAACAACCAAACTCCTTCATGTGCTATCACAAATAAATTGGATTTATTCCCACTACCGGAACCCGTGCAACAACTCAATTTACATGAGAGCATCATAATTCAAACAGTGCACCCATTTCAAGCAATAATATTCCTTCAACCAAAAACAGCAAAAATACCTCCCTCTGAATAAGTCAAAGGAATTTGTGGCAAAGTAGTTTATTTACCATTAGGTCTGAAAGAAAATGTACACCCTCTGGGAGTGCAACGTCTAATAGATCAATCTTAAATTGTCTTAGTAAATGGTGTACCTACAAAAGACAAAAAACATTGGCAACAACTCGTGGATTTACATAAAGTTAGACAAGCCTTGCAATATCTAAAAGACAATAATGAATACTACAAAGAAATTAATATTGAAGAAAACCTGAGGGAAACCAATGAAATAATTGAAGAGTCACCAGAAACTGGTCAATTTCAACTTCTAGAACCTGCTACAGTATCCAATATTTTAGACCATTATACAATTCATCCATTACACTCTAAAGACTATGTAGATGATGCACTGGAAACGTACCAAATGCGACAAACGATGTCCAGCCAATGGATCGAAAAAAAAGGATCGAAATTCCTTTTTTTCGAATCCAAAAGGACCGGAAAAAAAAGGGTTGAATGCTTTTTTATTTATTTTATTTTTTAGTTTGGTATGCAAAAAAAAGTTTTTGGAAAAAAGAAAATAAGGGGTTGCGGGGGGAATCCCCCATAAAAAAAATGGACCCTTTTTTTCAGTCCTTTTGGTGTCGAAAAAAAGCCATTTGATCCTTTCGTTTTAGATCCTACGACCTATAACCACAACAAACCAAAGGATCACCAATTAGCATATGGGAAAAAAGTATGAAGCACATGCTTTTCCTCTACTCTTTCCTACTGGGAAAGGAGGAAGGTAGAATGATAGACCCATTCAGTTAACAGCATCAGAATACCGCTCTTTACGCATGTACTCTGAAGATCCCAGATTTAGACGAAATGTGGAATACATATTCCACCTACTCTTTGAAAGTGAATTAGCAACTCTATGCTACAGAGTAGCTCATACATTGGAATCAGGTACCCATTTTCTAAATATGTCACCTAAACAATTACTACAAAAAGTACAAGCAAAAGATGGGATTCTACAATCAAGTATTACAAATCTGTTAGCAAACATGTGTGGTACAAAAGAATACTGGTTCTGACGTCACTGAGATGTACGTTGTATGATAAGAAACCTTGGCCCACCCACTTGGTTTGTTACATTAGGTTTTGCAGAATATGCATGGGAAGATTTACATGATTCCTAAGCATAGCAAACAAAAACAAAACAAACATAGACATACTATCACCTGGAGAAATCAGCTCTCTAGATCATGTTAACGTTTCAAGATATTTCCATCATTGTTTCATTGCTATGCTACACTTTATTTGTAATAAAACCGTTCCTCCCCTCTGAGAAGTGGAACACTTCTTTTGAAGAAAAGAATACCAAACCAGAGGAGCACCACACATCCACATGCTTTTGTGGATTAAAGATGCTCCTAAATTTGGTCAAGACAGTGATGCCACTGTTTTACAGTTTATTGAAAAATATGTCACTTGTGAAATTCCTTCACAAACAACAAATAGTGACCTTCATGCACAAATTTTACAATTTCAAAGACACAAATGTGGGAAATATTGTCATCGCAAATATAAAAACAAAGGGAAATACTTTACCAAATGCTGTTTTGGTTTCCCTAGACCAGTTACAGCAACAGGTCAAGTAAACAACTTCATGTCTTTCATTCGACATAGGGCCTCATTCCGAGATTGGGGGTAGTCATGGCGCTATTGGCACCATGACTGCCTCCAATAACAGTACCGGCACCGGTCTTGTTCAATAGGGACTTACCGGTGTAGTCCGACCTTTGTGGGACCGGTAAGTCCCCATTGAAAAACACATTCCCCATTCCCATTTGAGCCCCCATAGGGATCAATGGGAATGGGGAAGTAGCTAATAACGGTACCGTAATTTACTCTACCGTTATTAGCTCTGAAGTCCCTTAGCGGGTCCTGTCCATAACGCCTGGTAAATCCAGGCGTTGAAAGAGGGACCCGCTAAGGGAACTCATAGTAGGGCGGTAAGGGATTACCGGCACCGGTCACCTTAACGGTGCCCGGTATCCCTTACCGCCCTACTCGTAATGAGGCCCATAGTGTCAAAGGTAAATCACCTAAGAAAACATATTACATAAAAAGAACAGAATAAGCAAAATATATCAATGATTACAGTGCAATCATTGCCCTCTTATGGAATGCAAACATAGATGTGCAGTACATTGCAGAGAATTCCACTGCAGTTACACGATATGTTACAGCCCACTTAACTAAAGCAGAGAAAACAGAGCTTCAAGACCTCTGGGATGACCTATCATCTGACAAAACACTCTTACAGAAATTGTACAGCTTAGGCATAAAAATGCTCTCTCATAGAGAACGTGGCTGCTATGAAGCTTCAGACCATTTAACCGGTACTACTTTGTATGGAAAATCTGAAAATATAGTATGGCTAAGTCTTGGTCCTGCTAAATCTAGAAAAAGAGTTCTCAAATAATATGAAGACATAGAAACAATAACCAAAAATGATCCCAACAGCCACGGCATTTTGAAAAACAATTTGCTAGACACATACTACCCAAACAGGAGTATCACTTTGGAAACCATGTGTCTATACTACATAGCCCAAACATTCACATATAAAAATAATACAAAACCAGATAAAAACAAATGTAGATACAGAGTGACAAATTGTGAAGGCAGCTCAGTTAAACTTACCAGACAAAGCTTAATTAATCATATCAAAATGTCATTAAAAACTCCTCAACATAAAGAACTATATTACATGTCCCTGCTACAATGTTTTAAACCATGGAGAAAATAAGAAGAGTTACTAGGTATCTATAACTCCTATGAAGACGCTTTCAAAGCAAATGAAAGCACTTTTACAGAAGTAAACTTTACACAGTACAAAACAATGTTGCACAATGAACAGCAACACAAAGAGGAACTCAAGGCCCAACTAGATGAGGACACTCTCGACAGTAGTCTACCTTCTGTAACAGGAAGCCAAGACCCACTGGGACAACCACTAATAGCAAATGAGACAGAATTAGCTATGACAAAAGTAGAAAACTCCATGTTTCACAATGAAGAAAATACAGAAGACTTCACTGTACCGAAATCTAAACTGAACAATGAGCAGCGTAGCATTTTCCAAGAAGTAACAAAACAAATTGAACATGGTGTACAACATGAAAATAAAAACTGTACCTGCCGAAACTACAAACCTATACTGCTAAACGTCAGTGGTGAAGCTGGTTCAGGAAAAACATTCGTAATCAAAATCATCAGCAAGTTCCTTCAACAATTGACAAACAACAAACTGTCAGCTGTTGTAACTGCCCCACAGGTTTAGCTTCCTACAACATAGGCGGTGTCACTTTACACCAATTACTACTCCATCCAGTACAACACCAAAACAACTTAGAATATTACAAACTTTCTACAGAATCTGCAATGGAAATACGCAAAGTTTTGAAACAAATGAAAATGCTACTAATAGATGAAGTGAGCATGGTCTCCGACCTCATGTTGGCTTTGATTCACTTCAGGTTACAAGAGGTTCTCAAAACAGACTACGATGAGCTATTTGGAGGAAAACACATTATTGTTTTTTGAGATCTTCTTCAATTGACACCAGTGAAAGGTGAACCTATTTTTAAAACCTTAGGGCACAAACTCAGCCATAAAACCTTTGGCAGCATAGAAAATGTCAACCTTTGGCAACATTTCCAATACAGAGAATTAACAGAAAACATGTGCAAGTCTGCAGATGTCACATACGCCAACATTTTAAAAAGTATAAGAGTTAGTGTACTATCTCAAGAAGCACAATCAATATTAAAAACCCGGCACATCCATGCACTCTATGGCCATAATGCATGTGCTACTAATGTCATGGAAAAATTAGCACACACAAATGTCAATTGTATGTCCTTGATTCCAACTCTTGCAAGCTGTTCCAAATTCAATGAAATAATGTTAAAAAAAAGAAATGCAACCAATAATTGAAATTTGCTACACAGACAAACTGGACGTACATGTATGACACTACCTATGTGTCAACAAGCCACAACAAGACTAATTACCTTAGAACACTCTATCTCGAATATCTCGCAGGTTTAAAAAAATACTAAAATTATCTTTAAACTGTAGAGTAATGTGTAAACGTAACCTTGGCGTGGAGCAAGGACTAGTTAATAGAGCACTTGGTACAGTTGTGACAACAACATTCAGTTTATCAGTATTCTCTTTGACAATCTATCAGAAGTTAAAAGGATAGGACACTGTTATGTCCCAAAGTACTCCAGTACACAGGATTGCAGAGTAAAGTTATTTATTACTTCTTTTTAGTAATAAGGTCAACGACCCCCGGGAGGGTTTCAACCACCGTCCACCGTCTCTCTCTCAACTCACTCTCCTCCTGGAACCTCGAACCCCCGGGGTCGAGATCCACATTCCAAGCGCATGCTAACCATGACAGTGACAGCATGTTTGCTTACTTGCTTGTATGATACACTGATATCCTAACACCACCATGACAGTGACAGCATGTTTGCTTACTTGCTTGTATGATACACTAATATCCTAACACCTCCTTCCTTTCTGACATTTTTGAAAACCATAAATATTCTTATGATGACTAACAGATGTTATTGATTAGATTGTGATAAAATCTTAGAACATAGAACATAACTAAATTTGAATATTGATGTACAGATGTGAAGAATCTAAAATAAGTTAACTTCCAATAGTGAAATTGAACTTGTATGTCAATGGTGGGGCGAATGACAGAACCTTATTTTTTCCATCATTCTCTTCCTCTGGAACATTTGATAATTGCTACTCTCTCCTTGTTCCAAATACCTCCACCTCTGACTAATACTGATGAACCTAAATCTTTTACCACTTGTTTGGGCTCAGAATACAACGATGCCCCTTTGCGTACCTTAGTCGGTAGCTTAATTTTTATCCAATCACCTTCATGAATCTTAAATTCTTTGCAACAGTTTTTTAGATCATACCTTACCTTGGATTTAACTCCTGCCTCAAACATTCTACTCCTCACTCTTCCCACATCCACATCAACCATCCTAGATTTTCCCATCCATCCGGGACATAAATGAGAATTGGGTTTCCTACCTCTCAACATCTCAAATGGTGTCAATCCTGTAACACTATGAGGCGTAATTCTGTACTGAAATGTCCTTTCCATTGCAGTTCTGAACCAATCCCCACCAGTTGCTACTGCAATTCTTATAGCTTCCATCAACGTCCTGTTGAAGCGTTCAACACATCCATTACTTTGGGGATGATAGAGAGACGTGTTTACCTGTTCAATACCATTCTTATCTAGAAAATCTTTGAACTCCTTGGATGTCAATTGAGACCCGTTATCCGATAAACATTTCCTGGGAAAACCTTCCCTCCAAAATAATTGTTCTAGAAATTTGGAAATACTGCTGCTAGATATATCTTTAAGTAAACAAATCTCTGGCCATTTGGACAATAAATCTATGACCACCAACAAGTAACTGTCACGAGTCCCTCCTATATTAAATGGTCCTAATAAATCTATTGCAATCTCATCCCATGGTACCCTCGGTGTTTCCCTAATGACCATGGGAGTTTTTTGTATTCTCAAGCCTTTGTTTCCCTCCAGACATTCTGTGCAATCCCTGACTTGCTCTTCAATCTCTTTGTCAATTCCAGGCCACCAGAACTCAGCTCTTATTATGCCTTTGGTCCTGGCTATACCTAAATGTCCTTCATGAGCTATCTCAATTACTTGTCTCCTCATACCCTGAGGAACTATCATCTGATGCCCTCTATATAGATACTTATCATTGATCCATAGATCTTCTTTAACTCTGGCAAATCCACCCATATCACCTCTGTAGTTCATCACTCCATTCTCTCTTACTAATGCTAATACTTTCTGATATTTTGAATCTTCACTACACGCTTTAACCCACTCATCTTCCTTTAAAGACTCATGCACCTGAAAAATTTCACATGTTTCTTCTTGATTTGTTTGCTCTACCCTGATGTGACCTTCTCTATGAACAGATCTTGACAAGGCATCTGCTACGACATTAACTTCACCTCTAATGTGAATCACTGTGAATTGCAAACCTTGAAGAGCTGTTACCCACTTCATTATGCGTCTTGATACACCTTCCAGTCCACCCTTAGTAAAAATGCCAACTAACGGTTTGTGATCAGTACAAATCTCAAATTTCCTTCCCCACAAAAACCTTTTGAATTTCTCAACACCCCAAATACAAGCGAGAGCTTCTTTCTCCACCACTGAATATCTGACTTCAGGATCTTTAAGTGATCTTGAAGCAAACGCTATGGTATGCAGCCCCTCTGAATCTTCTTGCATAAGCACTGCACCTATGCCATAGTCACTGGCATCTACAAAAAGTAGTGTGGGCTTCCCTTCTTCAAATGTCTTTAGAATGGGAGCTTCAACCATGGCCTTTTTTATCCTTTCAAATTCACACTTACACTCTTCACTCCATTTAAATGTCACACCTTTGCGCGTGAGCTTCCTCATGTATCTTGACATGTCTGACAGATTCTTGATGAATTTGCCATAGAATTCAACTAACCCTAAGAATGATAACACTTCTGCTTTGGATTTGGGCTCTTCCATTTTCCTTATAGCTTCGATAGCCTCCTCTTTAGGTTTGACTCCCTCAGCAGTGATTTCGTGGCCTAAATAAACCACTTTACTTGCTTTGAATGTACATTTTTCTGACGCTATCGTTAAACCGGCTTCTCCTAATATGTTTAGCACCCTCTTTAACCGCCTGTCATGTTCCTCCTCATCTCTGCCACAAACTAGAACATCATCTTGGTAGTACATTACTCCTTTCTCTCCACCTAGTAACTTGTACATAATACTCTGAAATACACTCGCCGCCGACACCAAACCAAACGGCATTCGTACACACCTAAATAAACCGTTGGGGGTAATAAATGCGGTTAGATCTCTGGAATCTGGATGCAACTCAATTTGGTGGTAAGCTGATTTGAGATCCAAAATTGAAAATACTTTAGATCCGGAAACACCAACCAGTAGATCATCTATCCTGGGTAGTGGGAATCTATCTGCTACTACCATACTGTTAAGATGTCTTAAGTCAATGCATATTCTCAAAGACCCAGAGGCTTTCCGAACTACTACTATGGGGCTCACCCATTCTGAAGATTCAATTCTTTCAATGACCCCTTCATCTTCCATTCTTTTTAACTCACTTTCTACACCCTCCTTAAGTGCCAGGGGAATGGTGCGTAATTTCGCAATCTTGGGAACTGCCCCTTTTTTTAATCTTATTTTGTGAACAAATCCCTTCATACATCCAAGTTTGTTTCCTTTCTCACTCACACTCTCACTGTTTACTGTTAAGACTTGTTCCGGATGACTTGCTTCAAGTCTGATTTTTAGTTCAGCTTGGTCACTCCACGATAATAACTCTCCTCCTTTGTTGGCAACATAAATATTCGTGGTGGCTTCTCTATCTTTAAACTGCAATTTGGCCTCAAAGTATCCTATTATTTCTATGGGTTTGTCACCATATGCATTCACCTTAATTTTGTTTTCTCTCAATGTACAGCACTTAAATCTCTCCTTCCATACCCGTACTCCTATTAGTGTGTAGTCCGCCCCACTATCCATAAGCATCAATATTTGTATCCCATTAACCAAAACCATGGCGTATGGCTTTTTCTTCTTCACTTGCCCATCAATGGCATTCACCATGAAAACTACCTCTCTGCCATTCTCAACATACTCATCCTCCGCATTATTTACATTGACATCAAAAACTTGACCTGAATTGGAATTAACATTTCTACAACATCTAGCTATGTGTCCACGTATACCACAATTATTGCATATGACGTGTGTTGCAAAACATTCCTTGTCCGATGCTACATGTGAGAAACTCCCACACCGGAAACACCTTCTTGATGAAACATCTCTATTTGTCACTGCTTCTTTTGGAAATCGGGAAAAATTAGTCTCACGTGAGAAATTCTTATTGTCTTTGACCCACACTTGGCGATTCCAACTTTTCCCCGCTGGAAGTCTACTCTCCTGTCGCTCCTCGCCTTTTTTCTCATACTGTATCTGTCTTTTTGAAAAACTTGAGCCCATCCTCGCCTTAACTTTTGATACTTTCTGAACTGTGCCCTCTGTTTCTTCCAGCTTGGATTTATCTGTGTTCATCTGATTGTCTGCTTGTAGTAGCTTTATGCATTTATCAGTGTGTTCCACCATCTTTGCGATCTCTATTGCTCTATCTAATGTAGGATCCTTCTCCTTCCAAAGCTCTTTCCTAATATTGTCATTGTTGCATTTGATCATTAATTGATCCCGTATGTGTTCGTCTTGACAGTGAGTAAATCTACACTTCACTGCTAAGCCCCTCAATGCTGTGATAAAGTCTTCTATGTTCTCTCCGTTCTTTTGTTCTCTGGTGGCAAATTTGTATCTCTCTAAAATAATGTTCTCCTCTATTTTGTAATGTTTGTCCAACTTGGTTAGTGCCTTCTCATATGGACCTGTGTCTGGTGCATCTGTAGGCTCTGGTAATTTCCTTAGCACTTCCTGGCCTGCTGTTCCTAAACAATGAAACAATAAGGCTTCTTTCCTTTCATTTGAATAATTAGGGCCAAATACTGCTAACGCGTATTTATGAAAACCTTCCTTCCAATCTGACCATCGTACTCTGGGTTCTCCAGGTGAAGGCAAGAAAAATACTGGGGCCGGAACATTTGCCATTGTAATCTAATACCAGGACTTATATATGTTATGCTGTGGTACGGTTTAATATTTCCCTCATTACAACCATTTAAATATCTGCGTTGTGAAAGCTATGCTGAAGAACTGTTTTTCAAATTTCCCACTTCAACCGTGTGAAGCCTTGTGAAATATGACTCACCCGCAATTTGTGCAGCGTAGCGCTGTGGATCTGGTGTTGGGTCACGTTCTCATTCAGTGTCCTGCGGTATAATACACTGCTTCCTTCTCGCCGGGTCGGTGAGTTGCTTTTAGATTAATCTGTTTCCGTATTACGTTTGCGATCACTGGCCCGCCTCCGTGTTTCTCTTGTTGCGTGAGGACGTCGGTTGTGGCGTCCGTTACGCCGTAGGGTCCTTTTCTCAAATAATAGTTGCGTCCTTGAAATTGTATTCCGAACGCTATCAGTGCGTATTCCGGAATGGCGTTGGGGCGCGCCTGCAGATATTTGAAAGTAAACTTCTTTGCACAATGTCACTTAGTGTGCTTGATTGAAGTGTCGTCGATGTCTGCGTCAAGTTGATTCCTTTCTTTTTATAGTAGTCCTGGTTAATGTATCATAGCTTCCTTCCTTTCCTGAATCGTGGCTATAAAGTTGTAGTTTGATACTGTGCCGGGGGTCGTCTTTGAAAATCCTTTATCCTCGTCGCCAGTTGTTATGTCCCAAAGTACTCCAGTACACAGGATTGCAGAGTAAAGTTATTTATTACTTCTTTTTAGTAATAAGGTCAACGACCCCCGGGAGGGTTTCAACCACCGTCCACCGTCTCTCTCTCAACTCACTCTCCTCCTGGAACCTCGAACCCCCGGGGTCGAGATCCACATTCCAAGCGCATGCTAACCATGACAGTGACAGCATGTTTGCTTACTTGCTTGTATGATACACTGATATCCTAACACCACCATGACAGTGACAGCATGTTTGCTTACTTGCTTGTATGATACACTAATATCCTAACAGACACTCAACAGCCCGATTCCTTCTTTTCAAAGACATGTATGTACGCAGTGAAAAATGTTCTCTAACTCTAGCATACGCAGTCACCATTCACAAATCACAAGGTCTTACCCTAGACAAAGCATTTATAGATATTGGGAAAACAGTCTTTAAAGAAGGCATGAGCTACATAGCACTATCACGCTTATGTACACTTGACGGACTATTTCTAATCAACTTAGATGCAAGTAAATTAAATGCTGATATTCCTTGCATTCTAGAATACAATGGACTACATTCACTGTACACCCCCATCTAAAAACCTATCCTGTTCCACAAAAAGCAAAATGTTGTAAAAGAAAACTACTTCAAACAGAAACGCAGCAGGATCTCACTGCAAATCCTCCAAAGAGAGTAAAAGAAGCTAATACTTCATCAATTACTACAACCAAAGAAGAATCTCTGCTCAAAGTAACTCAGGTACTTCTTCACAGAAGCAACACACACTCCGAAAAAATGACTTGGGCACAGAACTATCAGGTCCATTCAAATTTTCAAATATAACTGGTGTAAATTGCTATGCAAATGTTGCAATAAATATTCTATTCCAATTGCCACCAATTATTGACAACATTTACTTACACAATACAGACCAATTGTGTTTGCAAATGTTAGTCCTTCATAGAAATGCAACCAACAATCCTGACAACACCTACAGTGTTCATGGAATAAGACACAAATTGGACTACTGTGCTGGAATAGTCAAATTCACTATAAACTCACAAGAAGATCCACAAGAATGTCTAATGTACTTACTACAAGTACTGGAAAACAAAAACATACCTATAGATGAAATCTTCCAGATTTCATACATGTGGAAACATACATGCACTCTCTGCAACCATGTAGCACAGGAACAAATCCCAAATGAACGCTTTGTGTTGTATCAATACCTAACTGTGAATCTATTCCACTTCTTCAACTTGTACAAAATGCAAACCATGGCAGATTATGTACTACCTGAAATTCAGATAATCGCTCCACCTTACAAATACAGGCACATAGTAAATACGTAATACTAATGCTTTTACGTTACAATGCAGTTGGTACCAACAACAACTGCAAGCTGACTGGATTCACACATGGTCAAGTATCACTTGGTAAGAAAACCTTCACAACAATAAGTATAATCTACCACGCAGGAGCCACAACCAATGCAGGACGCTACACTGCATACATAAAAAAGAATTGTGGATGGTTTGAATGTAATGACAGTACCATTACTTTAAAGCAGATATTACCAGCAAATCTTGTAAATGCTGATTTAATATTCTTAAAACCAAAATTTAATAACTAATCTGTGCATAAACATTAACAGACATTCTATTAGAAAACTATAAACAGTTAGAATACGCCAACGGGTATCTAATTGCCCCAAAAATCTGCAACAACCCAACAGATAGATGAAAAATTTGAAAATAAAAAACTATAACCAGTTAGAATACGCCAACAGGTATCTAACTGCCCCAAAAAATCTGCAATAAACCAACAGATAAAAGATTAGCATCAAATTATAAGTAAAGAATTAGAATACACCAACAAGTATCAAACTGCCCCAAACATCTGCATCAAGCCAACAGATTAGCCAGAAACAACAAATAAACACTGAAACCAAAGAAAGAAATATATTGTACCATAACAAAAAAGTTTTTTTTTTTAATCCAGCATGGATTTCTTTCCCACAGACCCAATGATTTAGAAAACAAACACAGAAACTGAGCAAATTGTGCAGAACACTGGTTTGAAATATAGTACTTCTAAAGTACTAAATATCAGGGTCGAAATAATGCAGAAATGTCTATTATGCAATGCAATAACTCATTATGAACTACCTACACTAATGTGATCTTTACTTTCATCACAGAAATTGAAAAAGAAAATCTGCTCCAGTTACCCAAGTCATGAAAAGAATATATATAATCACAAAAAGTCAAACAGTAAGTATATAATAATTCAAGTCACAAATACTACTGCATAACACAACCATTCAAGCTAACATCTAACAATACACCACAATCCAAAAATGTTTACTTCCATGGATATGTTATACTGCAGTGCTTGTTACCAAACTCTGCAATCTTAATTGCATGACTTAGCCAAAACTTCACATACAAACTCTACAAATCAAACAGTACACAAACTTTTGATTTGTGGATATTTGATGGATGTTTGATTGTATCGGTGTGTTATGCTGCTGTGGTTGTGGCCAGGGCCTAGAGTCTTGGGTGCATGGCCGAAGGCTGGAGCACTTGCATGACCATCTTTGCTACATCAAGCTTTCCAAAGATCCTTTTGTAGAAATAAAAGCAGAACTGCTCTGTGCACCAAGTGGGTATTCCGGCATGCCATACAGTACCCACTATTTATTTTCTTCCCAAAATATATAAATCACTTAAATATCCCCCTGGTAGGCCTATTGTGACCTTATGTGGCTCACTATTAGAACATCTGGCTCAATTAATTGATGAAACTCTTTTTCCATTTGTATCAGTGTTGCCATCCTACCAGAGGGATACTAAGGATTTTCTACAACATATCACCAATACACCTTACTCTCTCTATATACCTCTATTGGTAACACCGTAGGTATCAAGGCATGCAAATATTGTTTGGACACTCGCTCACTTAATTATTTTGGACACAGTTCTATGATTTTGGATATGCTTCTTTTCTGTCTAATCAACAATGTCTTTCTTTTTGAGGGGTCTTTCATTCGGCAAGTTAGGGGGACCGCTATGGGAAGTACATTTGCCCCGTTTTATGCCAATCTCACGATGGGGTGGTGGGAGCCTACCTTCTTGTCTGACCTGCTTTTGTCTTGTTTTCCAACACAGATTATTTCTTGGTGGCGGTACATTGACGACGTCTTTATTATTTGGAAGGGCACTGAAAGTGATTGGCTATCTCTTTGTTAAGAGCATTAATATCAACAAGGCCAACCTTAGCTTCACTGAATGTCACAATCTTTCTGAGATTATATATCTGGACGTCGTCGTCATGTTGGACAGCTCAGGTATCCATACGGCACTCCACAAGAAGTCTTCCAATACTGGTCTGCCCCTTCATGCCAGCAGCTGTCACCCTCCGTCATGTAAAAAATCGATTCCATACGGTGAATTTATCCGTTTTCATCAGAACTGTACCAACATTGCCTGGTTCGACCATCACTGTATGTTGGCAGCTGCTGACTTCTTGAAACAAGGGTATGACAAGAGAACTATTGAAATGGCCTATACCAAGGCACGTGGAATGTCCAGAGACAAATTGTTATATGATATCAACGCTGCCAAATCCATTATCAATGATGAACCCAGACTGATTATCTAATTTGACACAGCCTCCAATAATATTCGTCAAATTGTTGAGAAACATTGGCGTGTCCTTACCTTAGACAATGATCTCAGGCCTGTATTATCCAACCGTCCTACCATGACATATAAACGTGTACCCTCCCTAAGAGACAAACTAGTGTCCAGCTTTTTATTCCCAGTTGAACAAAATCTGTACTCTATGACCTGGCTCTCCGCCTCCTCTCTGGGGTTCACCAAATGCATGAAATGCAAAGCCTGTGCACATGCCACTGTGCTGAAGTAATTCGTACACCCTGTCACTAAAATCATCACAAGATTAAATATTCTATCAACTGTGACACTACTTTTGTTGTGTACGTCCTCTCATGCCCCTGTATGAGATGGTACATTGGGAGTACAACATGCAAACTCAAGCTGAGAATTCTTCAACATTTTAGAGCCATCAAGAACTCTGATCGAGCGTACCCCATGGCCTAACATTTTAAACAGGAACATGAGAATGATTTGAAACTGTTAACTTTCTTCGCAGTGGCACACATGCCCACTCACCCCAGGGGTGGAGACTGTGTCCTGAAACTAAGACAACTTCAAACAAGATTTATTTTGGACTTTGATACGAAGTATCCAAAGGGTCACAATGTGGATGAGGAATTGTCTACATTTTTGGGCACTTAATTTCCCTTTGTCTGCATTTCTTTCTACTTTGGTTTTGCTCTCCCTCTTCTTCTTATCTTGCTCCTTTGTGATTATGTCCACGTTGGATGTTCACTCTTACTGTATGTTCCTGTATGGGCTCCTTTAGCCTTGGCTATGATTATTGTATTTCATCTCCCATCCTTTTAATTTTATTTTCTTTCCATTCATGATCTGGCTGTTTACTTTGGAATCTGTGGGGAGTGGTATTTACATCTTTTTTTCCTCACATTGGGGGCTTATTTTGGCTTTCCTACCTCTGTGGCTTCGGCCTGTTGTCTCTCTCCTCTGTCTTTTGGTGGTCGGTCCTGCTTGTCTTATTTTAACCATCTTTATATGGTTGAATGGAACTTGATCATGGGCTATATACTGCTATGTGTGCACTTTAATTGCAAATTTGGCTTTTGCTTGCCAGGACTGTTCCATTTGTTTTTGCACTTGCACTTTAGTATGACCCTGCCATCATGGGGCTTTACAGACACATTGTTGTCTTGTTGTTATTTATGCACTTTATTCGTGGAACATTGCCTGTACCCATATTATATGCACACATACCATCTGCCCCCATTCCGTTCCGATAGTAGTGATCACTCTGTTTTTTAGCAGCTCTTGCTGGATTTAGTAATGGAATGCATTGGTGCATTGTTTTTATATTATGAGGTGTGCTTTACTATTATCAATGCGTTTTTTTATTCATCTTTGATACAACCTTACTTGCAATTAAGTGTCTAGTTTTTAGCTCTTTTCATAATAAGGACTTATTATACTCGGTATATGCTTAGGCATGGCTGGTTTTTATTTTTTTTACTCCGCATTTGACTGGGTCATTATTATATTACCCCCAATGGTGATGACATCATCTCCATTCCTGCACTAACACTTTAGCCCTTTGCTCTATTTTATACCTCTTTGCTACTACCATATTTACCTGTTGCATCATCTGGGTTTGGTTGTCAGTATCCGCATTTTCCTTGTGTGCACCTTATATGGCTTCTTTTGCGTCATCTACTTTTGCTGATTTTAATACTCTACATTGGCTATTTTGTGCAGATCGCCATTTTCCACTATGGGGACTATATTGAATTATTTACTGTCTGTATGTCTAATTTGTAACTCAGGGATTTGTTTGCCACATTCTGCTTTTACTGCCGACTGTGTATATACATATGAATAGATGGTCTTTTTGATATGTTGGTTGATTTCAACTTCATACAGATTCATGTATTTATTTCTTGTATTGTTTTACATATGTAGCAGCAGTTCAGTTGCACTATGCGTCTAGTTTGTGGCTCTGTCCCCTGTTTTTTATCTGCTGAGGCTTTGTTTTAGCTTCTTTTACTCAGTCATGCACTTGACCCCATTCCATCATGGCTGCCAGTGGTTCCACCTTCAGCTAGGGCTTACAGAGTTGACAGAGTAGTAGGACTGCTTTCACTGTGTGTATTTTTACCAGTCAACCCTCTCTCCCCTTACGTGATCAAGCGCTCAGTGTAGCGCGAAACGCGTTGTGTTGCAGGTCGTGCACCACGGCGTCCTGCTTTTGTCTGTCTTTATGCTGATTCTTGTTGTGCTTAATATCCTTTTGTACAACCTTATTTTTAAAACATTAAAACATCCGTATTTACTACACAGTGTTTTTTAATTTTTTTGTCCGTGACTCTGGAGTTTGCTACTAGTGCCTTGCCCTCAGGAGTGCGGTTCGCCTTTTCCTTCACCTACTTTTGTTACCAGTCCTGGAGTACACTGGTGTGTGGGCCAAAATTCCACATGACCAAAGACTATGCCAGTTTTGTAAGAGGCAGGTGGAGACTATGTGGCACATACACACTAGCTGTGTAAGCCTGAATGAATATTATGTAAAGGGTTACAGATATTTCTGCTCTACACCTCAGAGTATCTGAACTGGTCAGTTTTGTGTGACCATTTATTCGGCTGACTCTTTGGTCATAGCGGCAGCTGTGTTAAACTTATGGGAGTGGATATTTCCTAAACTGTAGACCAATTCAGAACAGTGCGGTCAGAGCAGTTGTAGGGCTAAACAGAGGAGCGCATGTGTCTGAAGCCAGAAGAAATCTTCATTGGCTTCCTATAGATGCAAGAATCTCCTTTCGTCTACAGATCATAATTCATAATTGTCTCACTGGAAACAGTCCTACATACCTTTCAGAATCCTGAAGAAGAAACTTCGGGCAAGGTCCTTGAGATTTAATGATTTCAATCTACTAATGGCACCCAGGACCAAACTAACCATGGTTAGCGAAGGTGCCTTTTTTGCAGCAGCGCCCATGGTATGGAATTCGATCCCACCTGATCAAGAGAATTCATCAAAAAGAGTTTAAAGACCCACATGTTTAGATAGTGTGTTATATCAAACAGTGTTTTTTATCTCTTTCTTAGAGCCTTCTCTGTGGCCTGTACATTTGTCATGTCTGGTTATATGTTCTGTGTGCCCCCTTATGCCTCCGGCCCCTGGTGCGCATTACAAATTAGATAACATAACATAACAATTGAAATGTGAAACAAGAACCTAATGTATATTTGCTCTCCACAGTATACTGACTAATGTGATTCTAGATAATGTAAAATGTATAAAATATAAATGATTCTGATTTCGGGTTTTTTAAGCATTTTAAAAGTGGTCTGCAATGCTTGGATATGTTTTTGTGTGTCTGTTCAAAATGTTCAGCATACTTCCCAACGTGCTACTAACCTGAAATTCGGCATGTGGGTATGTTCCATGATGTAGACAATGTAAAAAGTATCACATATAGTAGTAATCAAATAGTAGTAATTACTGTGCAAAGCATGAGTACATCTGCTAGTTATGTATATAAGTTTAATGTGAGACTGCTTGCTCAAGGTGTTTTATTTTATATATGTTTGTAACTATGCAAAAGACCAGAAATATTAGTCATATGCGTTTTAATAAAAAAAAAAAAAAAATTAAATGCAAGCTTCAAAGGCAAATTCACCCATTAAAATGAGACTGTGAAATTTGAATGATTCTAAATCTGGCCACCTGCCCAGCTAAAGTGAGAAAACAATGATACCTGTCTCATCCATCAAGTCTTGAACCCAGTGTAAAGGTCTGTTCACTTAAATCATTAGGCTGGATGATGAGATGTTATTCGTGGGGAAAATGCAGGACATGCCTGGACTTGTAGAAACCACTCATGAAGGCTCTATTAACTTTGCTGGAGCACTGATGCCCCCAATTGGAAATGTAGAGCATGGCAGGTGTGCATTTTGCATGTCAAATGAAATAAGCCCCTTTATTTTACTATTGACTGCCCATTTTCAAAAAAAGAAAAAATAACCCATATCATGAGAATCTCTTCTTTGGTTTGATTCCAAATTTGCATTTTTCACGATAAATAAAATGAATACAAATTAGGAAAATTGGGGCCATTGCCCCCCCACCATTTTCAAGGTCAGAGTATAGAAATCATAACCATTCAAAGGAGATTGAAGTGTGTATTCAGTAGGAGTGTATGAAATTGGAATAACCAATGAAAGGATGTGATAAATGAAAATATGCAGCTTCATAATAATATAGAGTTTAGAATAGCTTGATTATAAATAGGCTGCAGAGAGATATTTGATTATTATGGATTGATTGATGAGAGACACCAACTGGAGAGCCAAGATTCCATCAAGGCTGTGGAAAGGATGGTTCAAATTCGAAGGAGATGAGCCCACTCCATATAGGAACCTGTGCATATCAGCTTGGGGGACTGCCTGATTGAGGAATTCCAATATAAGAGGGTCCAGGCTGATTTAAAAAATCAGAGGCACCATTTAAATTTGATATATATAAATCCCCAATTTAAATCCGAATTGTCATTCAGTCATTTCCATATTGGTTCCCTCAAGTGGGTTGTCTGGCAGCAAAAGGGGATGTTAGTTCCCAATAGACAAAGGAGTATTAGAAGATAAAATGTACTGTGTGCATCATGGTAATTAAGTGAAAAGTGAGATTTCATTACAATAAAGCTAGTTGCATTATTAATTGTACAGTTTAAAACTGTCAGAGCTTCTGTACAATTTAAACACAGTTCTGCTTTTGTAAATTAAGTCCAGATAAATTGAACCCAGGTGTTTCGACAGTTGTAGTCGACAATTCAGACTATGAATAAATTATGAAGTTTCATAGTCTGACAGCGAGCCAATGATAATGTGCAACGTATGGAGACTGTAGATATTTAAAAAGATACTGGGGGTCATTCCGAGTTTGGAGGCAGCCATGGTGCTATTAGCACCATGGCTGCCTGCAAACCCGGCTCCGGTGTCTCTGTATGGGGACTTACCGGGTCATTCCAACCTTGGAGGACCCGGTAAATCACCCATTCCCATTGGTGCCCCCATAGGGATCAATGGGAATGGGGAAGGAGAAAATAACAGGCCCCCTAATAGCGGGCCGGGTATTTGCTCCCTGGTCCCTTAACGGGTCCTGTTAAGAACGGCTGGTTAGACCTGCCATTCCTGGTGGGACCCGCTAAGGGACCTCGGAATGTGGCAGTAGGGGGTTAACGGCACCGGCATCCTTACCGGTGCCGTTAACCCCCTACCGCCATACTCGGAATGAGGCCCATTGTTTAGAGGAGTAATTTCTATTTCCATAAAAACAAAACTGGATATAAATTCTAGGCAACCATTATTCTGAAACTGCACAGGGGGACTCATTTGTGAAGTTAAGTGAAAACAAAGGGGTATGTGCATAACTATTCAATATAATCTGAGATCTGTTCTCCTAGTATGAGGTGGGTGATCTGAAATTGAGTGCATTCTAAATTAATGACCCTGCTTCTCTAATCTGAGATAAATGAAGAGGTGTGGTGGAATCCGCTAAGAGCTTACTTTAAATGATGCACACCCCAGCACACCATAATCACATTGTATATAGGGGTGGAGGCATTCAACATTTCCTTGATAACAGAACTGGTTAAGAATTTTGGGGATATAAAAGTCCTGTAAGTCCTGTATATTACACACAAATGTATAAATATGTGCATTTAATGAACATTAATTTGATACTAAGAATCATTTGAACCAAATGGCCAGGGAGAGGTAGAGTTATAATTAGAATGGCCTATTTAGTCCAAGTCATATTTAAACCATTTAAACTGGCAGGTCACTTTAGTTTTTATAGGTAAGCTGCCTGTGATTGTATATTAGTACCCGGCGAGGGACAACCAGATTGTAACAATCAATCTGATTGGCACAAGGCTATGCTTTACCCGACTTGGAATCCCTCTCCTAACATTCTTTTCCTTTGTCCTCGGCGGGGGGGGGGGGGCTGGCAGCCGCTTAGCCAATGAGGAGGCTCGGAATAGTGTAATCCCCGCTCCGAGCCACCACAAGACTGGAGGCTGCCATCTTCCTCCCACCGGGGATTCAGGTGAGTGTCCCCTCACAATCCAAACAATCCCCTCCCCGTCCTCCCAAGCCCAATTACCTGCTTTTTGGTTCATTTCAGGAGAGAAGGGGCTGGAAACACTTTTCTCCTTTCCATGGTGGCCATTTTCTTCTTTACATTGTTGTTATTTTTGAATGGCCATCATGGAAAGGGAGAAGAGACTACTTGTAGTACCTTCTCCCTTTCGATGGTGGCCATTTTATTTGTTTACATTTTTCCATTCAGTATGAATGGATGCCATGGAAAGGGAAAATGGACTATGGAGCATTTCGGAAAAGATAAACAATGCTCTTAGTAGCCCAGTCTTGCGGGCATGGGGTACTAATAGCAATAAGCCCCTCGCTGTGGGGGCATTACTGAGTCAGGTAATGCCCCGGGACCTTCGTTACTGTAACTATGGGCCCGGGTAATTACCTGACTCAGTAATGCACCCAGGGCTCAGGGCTTATTGCTTAAATATTGTTGATATTCATGCAGACAGGGCATTTTCATTTTTGTGCACAAGCTTCTTTTGATTGAGTATCATTGTGGTGACATCCTGTGCATAAAGCTGGGGACCATCTCTTCATTGAATTTACTTTAAAAAATAAATCAAATATAAGAATAACGAATAGCCTGTTTCTTGTCCCCAGGATGGTAGGGTGGGATTGCATGTCAGGAACCATTAGATCTAGCCATGCCCACTCAGTGAGAACAAATTAAAGATATATAGTAGGCAATATTTCTGGCACTGTGTCTTACATGTAATCACTATGATGACTATAATGTTTATAATGACTATAAAGACATTAGCCAGCATTAGATGGCATTTCTGAGAAATATAACACTGTACATAGCACATGATAGCAGCACAGCACTGTGTAAAATCTTTGATATTTTTATGAGACATTATGGGGACAATTGAGACAGTACTGGCCATACGATTCTACTAACTGAACATCTGGGCCTGTGCCTTACATATGATGACTATAATTGCGCTGATGTCTATAACGACTATGCAGGCATTAACCAGCAATAGATGGTATTTTTTAGGCATATGAGATTATGAGATTGTGCAAGGCATGTAATGGCAGCTCATGCATATGGCAGTCTGCACCTTACAAATGGTGAGTGTTTATAAGACATATGATGTATTTGCTGGCATTATATGGCATTGGTGAGGCAGTTAAGATTCCTCTTGCATGCAATGTCAGCAACTAGGCATGGGAGAGTCTACAGAATGGCACGGAGGATTCCTGTTATGCATCCCATCTTCCTATTCTCCATACGGCAGTAAGAATTTAAAAAGAAACACTGCACTACCAATAACCCCCCCCCCTTCTCACCATGTGAGCCTGAACAATCCGGATCAAAGACACCCTATTATAAGTCCAACCTGAAAAAGTTATTCCTCTTTTCTTACTGCTTTGCTTCAGCAAGGACATTCTGCGCCTTGCCTCTATCTGGGTTTAAGGCTGGGGGTGGAATGCTGGGCTTCACAGGCTCATTTAGGGTTAATCAAAGGTGTCTAGTTGTGGGGGTGGATCATGCCCATTGGGCTATATCTTCCAGCATGTGGCGCTTCAGCTTTTTGATATGGATTCCTTGCATTCAGGCAATTTGAAGGTGTTGTTATCACTGTGTTTTCCTGTGGGTGTTGTCATTAACCATTTGGCTTCAAGTGCAGTGCAACATGCAGAGCAGGGCTGAGTACAGGACCCTTGCAAATTGCCCATGTACATATACTAATAATCTTGATTGTCTGTTTACTTTTTTCCTCTTCGTCATGTGGCAGGGCACATTTATCTGAAGTGTTGGGTGCCCAGTTGCTTCTCACCTTGGGTGATCCTGAGGATCCTAAGCAGGAGAAAGCCAATTTGAAGCAGCAGTCCTGTGAGGAGGAGAAGGAGTGTGCTATTGGGAATGAGGTTTGGCAGGGCAGTTTTTTTTGTTTTATTCTTCCCTTTCCCAGGCTGTGGGTAATGCCCTGGATTCCGAGCTGACAGGCTTTTCCCAGTGCATTCAATCTACAGTCATGCAGGTGTTAACCTTATGGAACCCAGGGACACAGCCCCAAACATTGAGGAATGAGGGGCAGGGAATCGCTAAGGGTGATCAAGGTAATTCTGTTCAAAAAGCCCCTGCTAAAAACAAACACACCTAAAAGGCAATGGGCCTCATTACGAGATTTGCGTTAAAAACTATTCCTTACCGGCATGGAGGCAATACCGCGTCAGAGTAGCTCTGACATCGCTAACAGCAGCCAATTACGAGAATGCGTGCATGCGCGTACTGGCATTCCGTTAACGACCCTCAAACCCCCTTTATCGGTATCATGTAATGCGCTGACACCTCCTCCGCCTCCGTCCACCCCTAAATAACGGGCACCGGCAATACCAGAAGGAACGTCGAACGCAAAATGCAACGGTGGCCATCTTTAAAATCACAATCCATTGCAATCCTCCACACACAGGACCTGGACCCCTAAAACACCATTTACATCTCTACCAGAATGCCAAAAGGAATCAAGAAAGGTGCCTCCCGTCAGCGCAAGGTGCGCTTTTCTGAAGACGAACTGAACATGTTGGCAGACACATTGGGCGAGAATGCTGATGTGGTTTTTGCTGCAGACCTCAGGTGACCCGCACATATAAGGAAAAAGGGGATATGGGAGGAAATGGCCAGAAAGGTCAGTGCGGTCGGCACCACCGCCCAGTTGGTAAAAGATGTCAAGAAGCGGTGGGATGACCTACGCCTCCGTGTGAGGAATATACTGTGTGCCAAACGGAGCCAGGGGCTAGCAACAGGTGGCAGGGCCACTCCCCCATCAATCTCACCAGATGGGAGGAGACATGCATCAGTACCATCTGCATGGAGGGCATCGAGGCAATTGGAGATGTGGAGTGTGGAGTACCATCATCGGCAAATAGAGGTGAGTGTCCACACAAACCATAGAAAACCAAAGCATGATGTTGGCCTACTAATATGATAGTGACATGTCGGGGGGGATTCTGCCGGGGTCGGCCGGGCCGTCCGCAGACCTCCGGGCAGGGAGGCCCCAACTCCTCCCGTGTATATCTCGGATCGAGACAGAGTATGAGGCACACACAAGAAGCAAGGCAACTTCTGTCGTTTATTATGCAAACGGCAGGGATGGGTCAAGGAGCGCACGCGTTCGTCCTGACACACACACAATAGTGGGGCTCGCAGGCCCTTTTTACTACATTATGACGCGCTACTTGCGTCATTCCAAAAAGTTACCAAAAGAACCTATCGCCACTCTTGATTGGTTGCTCGAGTGGTGGGGTTAGTATAGTACGCCTATAGAGAATGATATTAGTGGTTAAGGTGTAGTCAGGTGGTATATCTGGGTTGTCCCTACAATTAGATACATAAGAATTGTTACATGAAGACCCCTGAGGATTGGCTAACGTTACTGACGTCTGAGATAAGAACCTCATGTTCTGATTGGTGCATCCGTGAGCTCCCCAGCCTGGGACCACCGTTGTTCCCAGCACACGGTGCACCTGTGGTTGCAACAGTGTTTCAATATGGGTACGTGCAGGCAATGTGAGGATTTATTCATAGGTGGGAGACTGACCGTTCCCACTGTAGCAGGTGTCCATTGAGCCTTTCAAGTGTGTCGGCCTGCGTCTCGTAGCGAGGTACCCAGACGCCTTTTCTCTCCTGGGTTTTGGCATCTCGTCAGGTTCGGCTTGGTCACGTGGGGAGGGACCGTGTTTGAGGCATAATTCTGCACAATTAATATTGTTTTTCCACTGTATGTCTGGTTTAATTTGCAGATATGATTTTAACATTGGTACGTGGAGTGCGAGGTTGCAACATCGTGCCTTTGAAGATTTGTTTCTTGACTGTGGGTTTGCAACATTACGACCTTGGCTGGTTGCTCCACTGGGTTCTTTCTGCAGGCTCAGCAACCTGACTTTTGCTTTGTTAATGTCCACGGGAACTCTTGCTTGAGGCCTACTTGGGCCTGGTGCACGAGTAATCCATTTAGTGCATGGATGCTTTAGGTTATAGTGGCATACAGTTTCATGGCCAGTATCGTGTTTCCATTATATCTCTCATGATGGTAACGGGTTTCAAGAGAAGCGTGAGCAAGCGTTATATATGAGCTCATGGTGCGTCTTGCGTTTCTGCATTCTGAAAGCCTATGTAAAAATAATAAAGATGCACGTCCGTGAATAAGCCTGTCGCCTACGTCAGAGCACTGAGTATGTTCTTCGTGTAGATTGGTGTGGAAATGTTCAGCGTGTATAATAGTTCAGCGGTGCTTCCCGTTATCTAGGTCGTCATGGCATCTCTAACGATGTGTAGATTTCAGTCTAGTTGGTCCGTGCCGCAGGTGTCGGCATGGCCAGTGCGGGCTGTTGGGCAGGCAGATGGACACATCCGTATGTTTCTGTACCAGGGTATTTGGTCATCTGGTAAATGGGCAAACTCTTCTCGTGGCGGGTGTCTGGGCCGCGACCCTCTAGGCCAAGCGCGAGAGGTGAAGGACGGGAGTCTGGTTTTCCATTCTCCCACTTCAGTCCCCCCTCTGGTCGACTTGTCGACCACAAACATATCCTTCTCGTTATCTCCTCTTACTCTCCATATCTTCGTTATCCCTCCGAGATGTCCATAATGGTTTACGTGATCTTCAAATGACCAATACATGTATTCGCATGTTCCTCCAGGAGTACAGTACACCCATCTTCCTATGTAGCTCCTAGGGTTCCTTGGGTTCTCGATCTTCACTGATGGTGGGTCTAGATGATTGGCGATGATTTGGGTGCGCAACTTCTCCCTTTCGTGTATTATCACACCTGTGTGCTGGCCGTCATCCGCTGGCATCAAGGGGTGCATTCCCACCATTTCCAGCAACTCATCAGTTGAGCGCGCCTTCCGGGCTTTCCAAAATCTAATTATTATCAGTGCAGCTCCAGCCAAAATAGCACATCCCACTATTATTTTCAGTCCATCTGACAGCCAAGATGGCATCCATGACCATAATAGTGAAAACCAGCTTTTATCCTTGTTTACGCCGTTACTTTCGTCCATCATTTTGGAGTGCATCTGGGCCAATTGTGAAACTGCTTCTGTTAGTGTACCATTGTCGGCATCGTTGGCAGGTATGAACGTGCAGCATGATTGTCCTATCTTTGCACAAACTCCTCCTTCCATTGCTGTGAGAAGGTCCAATACATATCTGTTCTGTAGTGCTACCATCCTTACAGCTCGCAGCTCCTCTTTAATTGCGTTAAACCCATTTACTGTCGAATTTATGGTCATCATTAGTTCCCATCTGGTTATTTGCAGCCATTTTGCGTTTGCGTATGCCTGCAGTCCCGGATGTATTATTGAGGAGAAGAACATTGCTGCTCTGCTGAATAGTCTGTGTTCTGGCGGTATTGAGGTTAGTTCCGTTTCCGACCTTCCCCACAGATAATTTCCTGTTAATGGCTCTCCTTGTCTTTTTCTCCTGTTTAGGACAGTATCATTGCTGTTGGTCCTGTTTTCTTGCTCCTTCTGGAGTGGTGCAGATCTCTTTCTTCTCCTGTCTCCTTCATCCATTTTCGGAAATTTCGCCACATCGACATGCTTCTTAGGTACCACTAGTGATGGTACATTGACGTGTACCATTGTGCACACACCACTCCACAGGGGAGGCAGTGTATGATATGCCTTTTCTCCGCAGGCCCAATAATGGTCCATTATTACTGCTGTTCCCGCTCCCCCCTCAGGTAACTCCATCACACTTGCACAATTGGTGTTATATCCCACGTCCACCTCTCCTTTATGCTGGTAACATACTTTGGGCGCAGTCAATGGTAATATAGTTATCGGGTCTTCATCTTCTTCTACCCACGTGAGCATTGGTACGTACTTGATCCATGTCGTCCAACATCGATGATTGTGTGTCTCGATGGTTGAGATAGTTTCTTTTGTTACCATGTTGCTGCCAACCACTCCTATCTCCCAGCTGGTACCCAGGAACACCTTTCCTGTTATCGTCAGTAATGGCCTCTCCCAGCATCCTTGTTTACCCGGAACTTCCGTGGCGTACCAATCACATGGTAGATACTGCAGTGTTACCTTCTTTGTTTCTCCTTTTTCAGGGCCACTTGTTATGTATCTGAATGCTTCAGCATGTAAACTGGTCTTGTGATAACTCAGATAGGTCTTGAGGAAGTTGTTTTCATATGGGTATGAGTCTCGTGTTTTCCATGTCATGTGCACTACTGTTCCTTGGAATCTTCCTTTCGTTTGGAACAGGGCCAAATATATTATGCACTGTGCTGTTTTTTCATCTATTTCTGTGGCAACAAATGTTCGTGAAGCGCTCATGGCGTATGGTATTAATGAGCAAACGTAACAGCTATCCTCAGTTGTCTGCTTACCAATGCGGGTCATGTGCTGGTACCATATGTTGTTTGTGACGTGTGCTGAATCTTGTACATAATTATCAATACCTTTATTGTCTGAGTATGTGCTGCGTTTAACTTTATTTCGCTTTTGTTCATTGTTACTGTTACCACCTGACGTAACACCTGTTGCAGCAGGGAGGTGGGGTACATTAGGTTTGGGTGCAGCAAAAAAACTCATAGCATAGCTGTACTGCCATACAGAGGCAGCCAAAACTCCGGTGATCATAAAAATCCCTATTATTTTTATTACATATGCTAACCTCACCGACATTTTGCTCTTACCTTGCTGCAGTCCTGGCAGCGTATTCTTGCGACGTTAAAGTTGCCCGCCTAAAAATTCTCAAAAAGTGCTTGTTATTAAATGTTAGTTTTGTTTCATTAAGCTCTCCCTATCAAATAGTCATTCAGTGCCCAGGTGAAGAGTTGCTCCCACGCTACTCTAAGTGATCGGTCTCTCAAGACCGGCAAGTATGGGCGGAGGTGGGGCATGTAATTTTCTATGGCCAGGAGGAAGGCCGTGTAGTATACACGTACCCTTTTCTTTTTTAAGTATGTTGGCCTTTTTATTTCGTATACAAATTGGTGTGACAATTCTTCTGGGTAACTATCGTCTGGCAGCACCATCTACGCCTGCACACTGAATTTGTTAGATAACTTTTCTTAACAATACAATATTACGCAGCTCCTGTATGTGCGAGAGAAAAAGAGAACATTCACGTGTTTACATGTGTATTGGTGCAAGCGAAGTCCTTAGTTTTTATTACAATTGTATTTAGTAGTCAATGGGGGGGGGTTTGCTCAGATGGTGGGAGCAGTTTTACTCTTTGAACGTGTGACCATGGGGTGGGCAGTGTGGGGATCACCCCCTTCTTCGTCCGTTATTCTCTCCGAGGGGACAATTGGGTCGTTGTCTGTGGTTGTGTTTTCTTCCGCTGCCGGGGATGTTGTTGGCGTTTTTCCAATGGACCTGTCGTTGGCGCTGGGGCGGGTCTGCAGTTTGTAGATTTTTACATCATGCAGGTGGTTCCACGCACGCTTATCCTTTAGTTTTACTGCTCTTGTTGATACGTCCTCTACTAAATGGGGGCCAGTGAACCTCTGCTGGTTCCACCTTCTATTAAAATTTCGAAGTAGTACGTGGTCACCTTTGGCAAGTTGGCACAAGTTCTCCTTTCCCAATTCTGTATTTTCTTCTATTTCTTGGTTGCTGGTGGACCCGCCCCGTGTGCGCTCGAGCTGTTGAGACACAAACACAACGCTAGTAATCAAAGAAGACACATATTGATACATTTCATCACCTAACACATTCGCAGAACTTTCTTGGTCGGTGAATGCCCTTGACGTTGGTGTTAGGGGAAGGCGCATTTGGCGTCCAGTAACCACCTCGTGTGGGGTGAGGTGGTGGTCGGACCCTGGCCTGTTTCTAAGTTCGAACAGTGCTAACGGAAGGCAATACAACCAACTTTTCTTTGTTGTTTGCTGTATTTTAGCAATTGCCTCCTTCAATAGGCCATTCAGGCGTTCACATACACCATTGGCCTGTGGGTGGTACGCACATGCAAATTTGTGTTTAATGTTCAGTAGGGATGTGATATGCTGGAACATTTCATTTGCGAAATGGGGTCCGTTGTCTGATCTTAACACCTCGCACACTCCCCACCTGGGGAATACCTCCCTTACTATAAATTTGGCTGCTCTAAACGCATCAGGGTGTGAACAGGGCCCTGCTTCGATCCACCTAGAAAATGGGCATACTACTACTATCATGTATCTATTGCCTTGACAAATGTTGATCATATCAACATAGTCAATGTGGAGGTGCCGAAAAGGTCCTTCTGGTCGGGGTATGGTACCTCTTATCACCTTTAAAGTATGACCGGCCGTGAACTGTTGACATGTAAGGCAATTGCTGATAAAATTTGACACATGGGATGTTAACTCGGGACAGAACCAATCTTCTCTAATTCGTGCTGCTATTATTTCTTTGCCTGTATGGGCAGGGTGATGTAATTGGTTCAAGGCGGTATTTAACAATGCCAATGGTATTACAACTTTCCCAGTGCCACCCTGGCGCCATAGTGCGTCGGTTGGTGACATTGTGCATCCTCTTTTCACCCATACTTCTTTTTCGGCCATTGGTGCAGCCGCTTGTAACTCCATAATCTGGGTGGCTGGGAGATGGGTGTACCCTTCTTTTATTAACATCTCCCTCGCTATTCCCCTCCCTCTCCCTCTCTGTGAGTCTGTGGGGTTCCATATCTCACCAAAATATGCAGCATATTTTGCATGTGCGTCTGCTGCTGCATTTCCTTTTGATATATAGTCTTCTCCATTGGTGTGTGCTGTGCATTTTACTAGGGCTAGTTCTTGGGGATCGTTTATTACTTCAATTAGTTCAGCCAACAAGAGGGCATGTTGTACTGGAGTGCCGTCAGCTCTCCTAAACCCTCTTCTTCTCCACTTTGATAGCCCTGAGTGGACAGTGGATGTAACATATGCACTGTCGGAATATATAGTAACTTTTTTATTAAAACTTTCCTTTAGTGCCAATATGAGTGCAACCAGTTCCGCCGCTTGAGCAGAGTAATGCTGTGGTAATTGTACACACTTAATAGCCACACACACTGGCGCTTCCATCATTTGTACTACTGCTGCCCCAGTCCTCCTTATCCCGTCTCCTTGATCAATAGTTGATGACCCATCAATAAACAAAAGCTCACCTCCCTCTAGTGCGTTTTCTTCAACTTTCCTAGTACATGAGTACATCTCAGTTACTTGGGTGCAGTCGTGGGCGTAATCTCCCTCTTCAATTACTTCTGCTAAGAACCTTGCAGGGTTAACCGTGCTACATCTAACAATTGCCAGTTCAGCTTTGGACAAAATAATCTCATAACCTGTTGCCCTCTGTGTCGTCAGTGTGGACTTAGGTTTATTCAATATCGCAAATAGTGCATGTTCTACAAATAGTGTAGTTGGACACCCCATAGTTATTGATGATGCTTTTTCTACTGCAAATGCAGCTGCAGCAAGACCTTGTTCGCAAGAGAATTGTCCTAACATTATTGGATCTAAGTGACCGCTGTAAAATGCTACTGGTTTATAGCCCATGCTAGTCTTTTGGGCCAATACTGCTTTCATTACTGCTGAGTCGCAATGTGAAAATATAAAAAATCGTCGCTCATAGTCTGGGGATGCTAGTACTGGAGCAGTTGATATTGCTTCTTTTAATTCATCAAATGCCTCCTTCATTTCCATAGTCCATCCCAACTTTTTCTCCCCTTTATTTGCTTCCTTCAAACCCTCAAGCAGGGGTCCTATGTAAGAGCTGTAATCAAATACCCATGCTCTACAGTAGTTGCACAGTCCCAGAAATTGCTGCAGTTCTCTTACAGTCTGTGGCACGGGAGTGCCTGATATTGCCTGTGCTCTTTGTGGTGCAATTCTTCTTCCATATTGTGATATCAGTTGGCCAATGTAAAGTACCTGTTCCTGACAGTATTGTATCTTTTCCATGTCTACCTTGTACCCCTTTTCAGCCAATATCGTCAACATTTTTAATGAGTCCTCTCTACATTTATCTTCATTTGTACTGCAAATTATTATGTCATCCACATACTGTAACACTGTGCTTTCCAACTCAACGTTACCCAAATCCATCTGTATTACCCTATTGAAAATTGAAGGTGATTCACAATATCCCTGTGGTAATCTGGTATGTTTCCACTTCCTATTTCGGTAAGTGAAGCTTGTCAAGTCTTGTGAGTCTGGGTGTAATGGTATTGAGAAAAAAGCATTTTTAAGGTCAATCACTGTAAACCGTGATGCTTCTGCTGGAATGCCACACAAAATTGTGGCCGGGTTTGCTGTTACTGGATACTCTGCTTCTACTATGTTGTTCAACGGTCTGAGGTCCTGTATGAACCGCCAAGACCCTCCTTTAGCCTTGCGCACCGGGTACACAGCTGTGTTGCATGGGGATTCTGAGGGGACCAATATGCCATTGTTTATAAGGGCTGTTATGGTTTCGTATATGCCCTCATCTGCCTCTCTTGACAATGGGTATTGTTTCACTCTTGGTAGTATGGCACCCTTTTTTAATTTTATCTTTACACCCCCTATGCTTTTAATGCATCCTACATCATAAGGGCTAATAGTCCATAATGATTTTGGCACCTTTGACATATCTTCTTTAAAAAATGGGCGGGTGCCTCAAGTGCCATTGCAATTTTCTGTGCCACTTGTTTGTGAGCCACTGTTAGCCACATTTCTACACTCATCATGAACACCATTTCATTTTCCTCCTTTTCTTCTGAAAACAACTCTTCATCTGACACCTGGGTCAGCCTACATCCTTCTGCTAGTGCTATCACCGCCCTCCATGCTCTCCCTTCTTTATCTTGGGCGTGCACAGCAACATAATCAGCTGTTGCAATAATGCTCTCAATGTCCACTGCAATGACCTTCCCTTCCAGTTCATTAGCTGGTGTTTCTGGTCGGAATAGATAGGCTGCTGGTCTCCTCCATATTTTCCCTCCTATCCCTGGCATCCATGCAAATGCCATGTCTGTTCCGTACTGGAATAGCTCGCCGTCTACCGGCTCCGCCCTGATCGCTATCTGTCCACAGTATGCTTGCAAAATCTGTCGTGCTGCAAGCATGTTAATCCCTGGAGTAGAGCAAATTATGCCATCCTCTGTAAAGGAGATCGTCATATTTAATCTGTTCATTATGTCCCTCCCCAGTATGTTTACTGGTGAGGCACTATAATACAAAAGTGGTACTGACAGATCGTAATCTCCAATAGATAGCGGAACGTTATCAGTAAATGGAACCAACCCTTTAGCCCCAGAAAACCCTTGTGTGTTCATGGCTTCGCCTGACATCTTAAACTTACCTTCCCTTATGCAAGACCGGGTCGCCCCGGTGTCAACAAGGAATGATAATTTTTTGTCACCTATCGTTACCTCTATGCGTGGCTCCTCCGCACTATTAGGTGTTACTGACAGGATGGGACACACCAAGGCCGTCTGTGGGCTGTCCTATTGGGGGTACAATGACTGGCCATTCCCTGTGTAAGGGTTGTGCCCCAACACCGTCACCCCACCCAATTGCGTTCGTTCAGGTTGTGGTGGTGGTTGTATTAACGCTGCACCAGTTACTTGTGGCAGGTATTGTTTTATTTGTTGTTGTGGTAGGGAATAGTGTTGGTCACTCCCTTGTGGTGACATCTGCTGTGGTTGTATGCCCTGCTGTTCTTGTGATGTCCTATGTTGTGCTTGTTCGTTCCATGCTGGTGTTCCTGGCCTGACCCTGCATGTACGTGACATGTGTCCTAATAGTCCGCAGCTCCAACACACGGGTGGTTCCCTGTTTTGCCATGGGAAGTTCCCTGTGTTGTCCTGGTATACTGGTTGCCCTGTCTGGTAGTTATTTCTGAGTCCCCCAGCCTGTTGTTGGGTATTATATCCGTATCCTCTTCCCCTCATAAACCCTCCTCTCCCTCTATTATAATTATAATACCCAGCTCCTTGCATTGGGTACCCTCCTCCCATGTTCTGTGCGTGTGATTGCAGAGGCAGCACTTGCTCTATTACCTCTTGTGGAGGCGCTATTTGAGCTGGATTTTGTGCAGCCACTACTTGCGTTGGGCTTTGGGCCATTGGTGTTGGCGCAGTTATTAGTGCCCCTTCCATGGTATATTTAGTAAGTTTTTTCTGTACTAATTTGGCCTCTTCTGTTTTCCTGTCCTCTTCCTTTTGTTTCATTTTTCCTTGCCATGTTCTACAGTGATGTACTATAGTCAGTTGTATTTCCGGCCATGGTTTTGCTTCCATCCCCACTACTTTCTTTAATTGTCTCTGAACTCCTTCTGGGAGCCCTTGTACTAGTATATGATAAAATATGGCTGGTGTTTTGTCCCATTGTTCTCTAGTTTCCATGCGCCACTTCTCTTGAATATCCTGGATATAATCAACAGGATCCTCGTTCTCACCCATCTTACGGGAAGTAATGGCTCCTATGTCTGATGTGTCTGGGTACTGCACTCTTAGTGCCTGCCATAGCGCATGTCTGCAGTTTGCAAATGGTGCCCCATCATGCGATGTGTTTGTTATTGTTACCCCATGGAATCCCGCTCTTTTCCAAATGTCATCCGCTCTATCCCCTAATATTGATATTAACAGGCCCTTAACATCTCCCACTGCTAGTTTCTGTCCTGCGGTGTGTTTTTCCATTTCATATATCCATTTACCCGCACCTCCACTTAATGATGGGAGCCTACATTTTATGTTTTCCTTATCCGTATGTTTCCAAGGTACATATTGTGGTCTAACCCCTCCTCTCTCCAGCAGTGGCATTATATTCTGTCTTGTGTCATCCTTTATGCTCCATGATGTTAACTCTTCACACCCCTCCTCTTCCCCCATTCCTTTTACTACTTCAAATCCTTCCTTACTACCTCTTCTCCTACCTCCCTCTTCTTCCTTTCCCCTTTTTTCATCCTTTCCTGTGTTCAATATTGTCACGTCTGTTTGCCTGTCTTGCCTGCGACTAGGGAGGTCCCTAAGCCGACATGCATAAGGTGTAACTTCGTCCATGAAGGGTGCGAGCTTTATTCTGTGCAGAGAGCGTGCAGTTGTTGAACATGTGGGGTGTGGCGTTAGAGAGCGTGATGGTGATGTGGGTGGCGTGTGTTGGTTGGTGAGCGTCGGTGGCGTGTGTTCGTTAGTTTGTGTTTCTCCCATTCTTTTCACTTCCTCCTTACTTCTCTCCAGCTCCTCCCATCTTCTACTCACCCATGGCGAATCTATGTTTGTTCTAGTGAGGTATAGCTTATCTAAGCTTTCCCTTTCACTCTTCCTTCCATCCTCACTACAAAAATCATTCATAAATTGCGCCCCCCACTCTGCCTTTTTTCCTTTTATTGTTACAGTTTTTAAGTCTATTAGGTCTCCCTCTTCCTTTCCGTTGTTACCACCTGTTCCCCTTAGTGCTGACGTTGTTGCTACCTCTCTATTTTTATATACTTCTCCCCATCTTTCACTCTCCCTCTTACTCTCCTCTCTCTCCCCTTCACTCCTCTCCTCCATCTCCCTACTATTTTCCTCTCTTTTCCTTTTTAATTCCTCCATTACTTCGTTGCTCATCTGTTCCAATATCCTTTCATCCTCTCTCCTCCTTTCCCATTTCACCCTTTCTCTTTCTACTATACTCTCTATTACCTTCCCCTCTTCATATTTTTTAGCTGTCTCTGATATTATCCTCCTCCTCCATATTTCCATTTCCTTTTCATTTTCTTCTTCTTCCTTCTTCTTCTCCCTCATCACTACTCTTGATACCCTTTCTGCTGCTGCTTTTACCCTTACAGCTTCCCTCTTTCTCTCCTCACTTTGCTCCCTTAATTTTTCCAATTCGTCCTTATCTTCTTTCCTTTTCCTCACTCTCTCTCTTTCCTCCCCCTCAAGTTGTTTTATCAGTTCATTCTGCTCATCCCTTAGTTTAGCTAATCTTTCCTCCAAAATCTCTTCCTTCTGCCGTAGCAGCTCCTCTCCCCTCATTTCACTCTCTCTTTCACTATCCTCGTTTGTTCTCTTTACCGCCTCCCTTTCCTCTCCAGTTAGTGATCCTCGTAATTTCAACAATATCTGTGCAGCTACCCACTCATCGTTTCCTATCTCTACAGTCTGCTCTTCTCTCCTCCCGTCCCCCATTGGTATCTTTCCATGAGCCACATATGGTGGAGGGCTGTATGCCGGGTTTGAGTATCCTTCAGCCGCCCTTAACTGTCCTTTTATTTCTCCTAATTCTCTTAAAGGGTACAACCCTCCCCCCTCTGTTTTCACTCCCGGTGTTAAGGGTATCTCATTGCTCGGTTCCTGTTTTATGTCAGCTAATTTATCAACCTTTCCTCCACCCAGTTTTTCATTCCCCATATTCTTTGTTCCTTCACTCTCCTTTTCCCCATCCGTTCCTTCTTTCTTAATCTCCTTTTCTTCCGGTGTTTCCCCCATAGTGAACATTCCATTTGGTCCTGGTCTAGACCCCTGGAACATCCTCCATAAGTTAAACACCTCCACATGGTTTGCCAACTTCTTCCCCTTGTATGTATTGTGCAGATGGTTTAATAGTGAATGTTGGGCATATGGGTCAAAGCTACCATTAGGCGGCCATGGTGTCAACATTTTGTTGTCCGTCCCCTGGGTCCACTCTATGCTGTACTTAATTAACTTCTCCCTATGTGGTGGCAGTGTGGTGCATATATGTTGTAGTGGGGTAGTGAGGGTATTCCCCCACCCTCCCAACCCTCTCCCGTATGACATACTAGCGCACCCTTTCTTACCCTTCCCCTTGCTACCAGTTTGCAACATACAACCTTTTATTGCTTACCTTGCCCCGCAAGTGTGGGGACTTACGACAATCCTTTGACAATTTATGCAATGATAATAATCACAAAAAAAAAAAAAAAATTATAAAACAAATATATTTATGATGTTATATTATATTCCTTCCCCTACGGCCCCCTGCGGCCGAAGCGCACGCAGCCCCCTGCAGCTGCGTACCCCTTACGACGATCTTACACAGTCGTCCTTTTTCCCCGTTCTCCTCCCACCTTTACACTTGCCGTGGCCGGCGTTCTCCGTGCGCAGCCACGCCCCCTTCCCCTTCTCCTCTTTGATCCACTCGTTTATCGTTTATCTCCGTGTCCGCTCCTTTATCATGTTTCTCTTCCCCACCAATGTCAAACCCAAAGCTTCTTGTGTTCACGATATCTTACTAAATCCCTACTGGTGACGTCACCTATTTCTTCGAACTACTGGTATATTCGTGTTATGTTCTTTAAATTCAAAATACACTTGCAATCTACCCCGCTAACCCTACAGCTGTCTTCCTGTCTCTCCTGGAACAAGGTAATCTCATCAATACTATAACCGGACTGCGCACGCTGCGTCGCCTCGCGTGTGATACGCCCCTCAACAGGAGGGCTTAACCAGCCAATTATCTTCCGTTTTGGGCAACTACGTAACTAGCCACCGCCCACAGGGAAACGTCATCTACCTATCGAGTTTCTTGCTCGAACAATAGGGAACCTCATCTACCTATCGAGTTTCTTGCTCGAACAATAGGGAACCTCATCTACTCATTGAATGATAAATGTCAAATCGTAGGAAACCACACACACCCACCCTCACACGTAGTCGCGATTTAGGCCAATCAGTGTCTTTCGAGCGGCTGCACGTGATGTTTTCGTGCCCCGCCCCCCTCTTTCGCGTAACGTTAGCTTTTTGTTGCGAGCGTCTGCACGTGTTGTTCTCGTGCCCTGCCCCCCTCTTTCGCGTAACGTTAGCCGCCTTCTCTCGCACTCAATTCACTACCATTCATTCCATTATCATCACTCAATTAAACCTTCACCCCACCTTTTTACAATACCTCCCTCCTCCCTTATTTACTTCCGCCCCCTCCCTCACAATTTCGCATTGCTTGTTGTGCGTGTCATGCTCACCAAGTTCCCTCGATGCAGGGCCGCTCGACTGCGTGCACCCCTCCAAGCGGCTCGCCACCTCCCCTCGTCTGGACCACGTCTGGACACTCGCCGACCGCGGGCGGGATACTTCTCAACCGGCTCCCGAGGGCCAATATCCGGATTGCGCTGTCCGGTCCTCTCGCAGCTCCGCGATGGTCCTGTAGTCCTCAGAAGGGGGCAACGGCAGAGGGGGCCGCGCCGCCGGGCCTCCCCGCAACGGGAGTGCCTGGAAAAATAAAAAATAAAAGTCGATCTTAAACAGATCTCAGCAGTGCCTCCAACTTGTCGGGGGGGATTCTGCCGGGGTCGGCCGGGCCGTCCGCAGACCTCCGGGCAGGGAGGCCCCAACTCCTCCCGTGTATATCTCGGATCGAGACAGAGTATGAGGCACACACAAGAAGCAAGGCAACTTCTGTCGTTTATTATGCAAACGGCAGGGATGGGTCAAGGAGCGCACGCGTTCGTCCTGACACACACACAATAGTGGGGCTCGCAGGCCCTTTTTACTACATTATGACGCGCTACTTGCGTCATTCCAAAAAGTTACCAAAAGAACCTATCGCCACTCTTGATTGGTTGCTCGAGTGGTGGGGTTAGTATAGTACGCCTATAGAGAATGATATTAGTGGTTAAGGTGTAGTCAGGTGGTATATCTGGGTTGTCCCTACAATTAGATACATAAGAATTGTTACATGAAGACCCCTGAGGATTGGCTAACGTTACTGACGTCTGAGATAAGAACCTCATGTTCTGATTGGTGCATCCGTGAGCTCCCCAGCCTGGGACCACCGTTGTTCCCAGCACACGGTGCACCTGTGGTTGCAACAGTGTTTCAATATGGGTACGTGCAGGCAATGTGAGGATTTATTCATAGGTGGGAGACTGACCGTTCCCACTGTAGCAGGTGTCCATTGAGCCTTTCAAGTGTGTCGGCCTGCGTCTCGTAGCGAGGTACCCAGACGCCTTTTCTCTCCTGGGTTTTGGCATCTCGTCAGGTTCGGCTTGGTCACGTGGGGAGGGACCGTGTTTGAGGCATAATTCTGCACAATTAATATTGTTTTTCCACTGTATGTCTGGTTTAATTTGCAGATATGATTTTAACATTGGTACGTGGAGTGCGAGGTTGCAACATCGTGCCTTTGAAGATTTGTTTCTTGACTGTGGGTTTGCAACATTACGACCTTGGCTGGTTGCTCCACTGGGTTCTTTCTGCAGGCTCAGCAACCTGACTTTTGCTTTGTTAATGTCCACGGGAACTCTTGCTTGAGGCCTACTTGGGCCTGGTGCACGAGTAATCCATTTAGTGCATGGATGCTTTAGGTTATAGTGGCATACAGTTTCATGGCCAGTATCGTGTTTCCATTATATCTCTCATGATGGTAACGGGTTTCAAGAGAAGCGTGAGCAAGCGTTATATATGAGCTCATGGTGCGTCTTGCGTTTCTGCATTCTGAAAGCCTATGTAAAAATAATAAAGATGCACGTCCGTGAATAAGCCTGTCGCCTACGTCAGAGCACTGAGTATGTTCTTCGTGTAGATTGGTGTGGAAATGTTCAGCGTGTATAATAGTTCAGCGGTGCTTCCCGTTATCTAGGTCGTCATGGCATCTCTAACGATGTGTAGATTTCAGTCTAGTTGGTCCGTGCCGCAGGTGTCGGCATGGCCAGTGCGGGCTGTTGGGCAGGCAGATGGACACATCCGTATGTTTCTGTACCAGGGTATTTGGTCATCTGGTAAATGGGCAAACTCTTCTCGTGGCGGGTGTCTGGGCCGCGACCCTCTAGGCCAAGCGCGAGAGGTGAAGGACGGGAGTCTGGTTTTCCATTCTCCCACTTCAGACACAAGGCAATGCATTGGCCATCACACACACATGGACACATCCCTGTCCAGATGCTGTCACCAGCACTGTCACATCAACATGCATGCTGCATGCCAATGCCATACCTGAAACACACCCCACAAACATCAAAACAGCATGTGTCACACTGCACGCAGTCCACAACGCAAAAGCATGTCACACAGCATACACCACCTCACACATGTGAGAACCTGACATATGCCTGAATAACCCCCCCATAACGCAAGCACCCTGTATGCCACAACTCGAAAGTAGCAATGCATCACATGGGAACAACTGCACCAACACCAATATATGCATGATGTACGTACAACCATCACTAATGCCATGCCTATCTCGGTCCCCCACAGGCACAGATGCCGATAGCAATGGCCAGGATACTGCGGCACAGGCCAGGACACCAGCAAAACAGGCCAGGGACAGGGATGACGGCACCAGGCCATCGACATTAAAGGCCACTACCAAGCACCAACTTCCACCCAAAGCAACAGCAATAGAACATGCCAATGCACAGGGGCGGCAAACAACAGTTGGAAAACCACAAGAAGGAACACAGGACATAGCCACTGATCCGGAGGCAGTGACAGACGGGAGCCAGTCAACCGCAAACAGCTCCATCAGGGAGGCAGCTGCCTCAGCGCCCCAGAATGGCGACGAGGAAGAGGGCCAGGGCGAGGAATGCTTACATGAGGACTGCAACCTGTTCAGGGATGGTGCACGCACACCAAGCCCTCACAAAACCACCCAGCACACCCCACAGAGCACCCTAGATAGCACACCTCTGCACCAGTCAGTTGGACAGACGATCCAAGAGGCCTGGAACCATCCTGGAGGATAGACCTGCATTGAGCCCCTCGGCGGTTGCCCCGTTCACCTCCACATCCATTTGGGGCATAGAGGGGCGCATGGCCCGAATGGAGGGGCAGCAGCAGGAGCTCACAGACCTTGTCAAGCAATATGTTGCGGATGGTGCCTTGACAAGGCAGGAGGCACGTGACAGCACTCCGGCCATGACAGGGGCCATGGAGAGGAATACCAGGCTGATATGCGAGGGGCTATCAGCAGTGACCCAGGTCCTGGCCAGGATCGCACAGACCTTGGAGGTGCAGCGTCCTGCAGCAACAGTGGAACATGCAAGCACAGTGTCATCTACCTGCACACCTGCCAGCTCAACACAAACGAGCCCTGAGCGTAGATCATCATGCACCACACAGCGCTCAGATATGCAGCCCCTGGAGGCCAAGAGAGGCTGCCAGTAGCAGGGGCAGCCTGCATGTGTAGACTCATATCGTATAGAATGACATGCATTGCACATCATGTGTGGGGTGTTGTGGGAAGGAGGGGGTTTGTGGAGGTGTTGTGGGGAAGGGGGAGGGGTTATGTGGGGATGTTGTGGGGGGAGGGGGTGTGTTGGGGAGTTCTGGGGGGATGGGAGGTGGTGGAGTACCAATACACTATGATGAAATATACTGTTCAATACAACCGTTGTGTTAAAAAAAGATATCATAAGTGGACATTGGTTATTTGGTGTGTGTTCATTCAATGCATTACAGTGTACAGTGTCCATCTACCACCACACCCTGTGTCCATATGCACCCGATCCCAGCGCCCAGAGTACAGCCACCATTCCACCCTCTGCATCCCTGTCTCTCATGAGAAATTGTGAAGCACTGATTGGCGCACCCCACGTCCATCTGGTGCATGGTGCCCCGGCCATCGTGCGACATCTACTCCCTCCTCATCCTCATCCACACCTGGTGCTTGCTGGTCAATGTCAGGTGACAGAGGTACGTTCCGCCGGATGCACATGTTGTGCAGCATGGCACAGACCATGATGATCTTATCCAGCCTCTCAGGCCTGTAGAGGAGTGCGCCAACATGACTGCTGAGGCAGTGGAGTCGTACCTTCAAAAGGCCAATGGTCTGCTCGATCACAACACGGGTACGGGAATGAGCCCGATTGTAGTCCTCTTTGTGCCGTTCCTGCGGATTCCTGACAGGGGTGAGGAGCCACGGATTCAGGGGATAGCCAGCATCACCTACATGGCAGCACAATAGAGTATGAGTGGGGGTATCGAAGGCTGTACATTGTTTATGTTGGTACGCAGGACATCACCGTTATTAGTCATTGGCTACACATATGCACAACTGTCTGGCCTGTTCACTACTTGGCGACGACATGGTTTAGGGCATGTGTGACATACAGGACTGATGGGCCTTGATATCGGACTCACCACACAACCAGATGGAGTGAGAGAGACCATGACGTGGTCTTACAACGGTTGTAGCTTTAGGATGATGTGTACCATGTCACATGTACTTTGCACTCTCATGCTTACGGCCCTTTGATGATGCCATGCACATGTCCCGTGACATATGCACACATTTTGTTGTGCCTCTATGTGTTTGGTGTAATGCTGCACAGGTGTAGGTAGCATACTCCTAATGATGCACGGTGTCCATGTGTGCATGTTGGTACACATGTACTGTGGATAGCTACCACTGCAATTGCACTCATATGGGTGATGTTGACTACTTTGTAGGTGTGTTTACGTGCAGTGGTGGCACAAGTTTGTATTTCATTTTGCATACGCCAATTCACTTTGCCAAGTTGGCATGCAGCACTACTGTGGAGGAGGACCAGTGACAATCAGTGGATTCCCTGGTTGGAATGTATTAATGCGCACTCATGGATGCATTAATGGTGTAGTGCTTTGATGCGGTCATGTACATTATGCTTACTCAATGCGTGTTGCTGTATTGTGTTGCAGGGGATATGGGCTGATGATGTGCAATGGACATGTTGAGGGGTGTGGGCTGCTTGCAAGTCTGACATATTGGCATTGTTGTGCCGCAAGGGTGAGTGGGTTGACATTTTCAGTGTCATGTTTTGGTTGGGATGTTTAGGGGAGAGTGTTTTGCATTATGGGCAGTGTCCAGTCACCATCCCATTCTCACCCAGGTGGAGTATGTATCTCAACCTCCCCCATACACGGATCTATGTGATCTGACCATGGCTGATTTTGCCGCGGTGCGAACACCAAAAGTTTGCACCTTTCTCATGCGAAATCATGTACATACTACAGGGGCTGCAGGGGTTTCCCCCGCAAGCCCCGCTCACTATACTGTGAAGTATAGTGAACGGGGTGTTGAGGGGGACACCCCCGAAGCCCCCTTTTTTCAATTTTCTTTCTTTTTTTTGTGGGTGTGCTGCGGGGGTGTCCCCCGCAACACCCCGCTCACTATACTACACCGTATAGTGAGCAGGGTGTTGCGGGGGACACCCCCACAGTCTTTTTTTTTTTAACTTACCTGCAATGCTACCACCAAAGGTTCAAACTTTTGGTTTTTGAACCTTTGGTGGTAGCATTTTTAGAACTTTTGGTCCTTTGCTGACCTTTATTGTCGGTTAAAAGGTACAATCATGTGCAGACTCACCCAGCAGCCAGGCACGTCGTGCAGCAAGTCGCTCCATGTGGCGGGGTAGCGAATAGTTCCACAGCACCTTGACATCATGTGTTCATCCCAGAAATCGTGCACAGTAATGTTTGATAAAATTGCTGGAGTCACATGCCATCTGCACTTTCATCGGGTGGTATGGCTTATGAATGCGGTACATGACCTCCATTGCATAAGGGGCCACCAATTCCACATGGGTGCAGTAGACGGCACCAATACGATGTGACATGCCTGCAAGTGCATGGAAGCCCATTTTGTTGTCATAGACCTCCTGGCCAGTGCGTGCTAGGGATATGTAGTCCCTTGCGTGCTTCAGAAGGGCATCCAGCACTTGGTTCAGCATGCGTGTTATACAGGGTTGTGACATGCCATGCAGCTGCCCCACTGTGTGCTGCTAGGTGCCTGTGGATAGGAAATGGATCACAGTTACTACCTTCAGTACAGGGGGGATGGTGGTGCGGATTTCAGTCAGGCTGGCTATGTCGTTGCGCATCATGTCCACAATGGAGTTGATGGTGTCCCGGTCCTGGTGGTACTGGGTGTGGATCTGCACAGGGGTTAGGTTGTAAGGACTGGCCCTGATGTGAGAAATTGTTGGATACCTACATGGAACCAGTGGCTGCACTGGTGATACTTTCTGGGCCTGTCTCACGCTCCTTCTCCTCCTGCGTCTCCTCTGATGTGTCAATTGTAGTTGTTGGTCTGGAGTGGCAATGCAGGCATGTCCTCCTGCCACGAATTTGCAGCCGCAAGTGGGATCATTTTGGTGTAGGAAGGGGTGTGGTGTGTGAGTGGGCTCCTTTTGTGCTGGGCGAGGCTCCGTTGCCTCCACCTGTGCTGATTGTGTGCACCTGTGGGAGTTGGGAACACAGCAGTTTGCTTTTAACTTGTGCTCCGCGATGCTGGTGATGCCGGCATCATGGTGTCCCTAATTACCGCCTTCTTGATGCCGGTAGGTGCATGACCGCGTGACTTGTAATGTCCTCCTTTTAGTGGCATCCCGGTGTTGCTGGCCCAAATGGGTGCGTGCCCACTCACATGCAGGTATGGAGGGACACTGTCTCAGTGATGGCGCTGATACCGGGATGTGTACTCGTACTAGGCCGGAGCGGTAAACAGTGCTGGTATTCCCTTACCGGCATTGGTTTTTCATTACCGCGAATCTCGTAATGAGGCCCAATGGATCCCTGCAGTACCTTTTATCAGCTCACTAACCCCATGGCAGATATGGTACTAGGACTGTCTCTGTTGGTTCTGCTTCGAGCACCTACATGATTTGCAGGCCTGTATAAGGTTTACAGTCAGGCTAAGAGGGCCAAAATATTAGTAGTTCTAGATGCGTTGCCTAAGAAACCATAATTATGTCACATCTTCATTCTGAATACGGATGATTCCAACTATGCTGCCCCTTCAGAGATAAACAATGATCTGCATGATCATAGGGAGGGTCTTTCTGAGTTACAAGATGTACTGATAATAGCTATGTTTAACCCAGAGGTCATTTCACACCCTTATTCCACGAGATTGCGTTCTTCACACACTGCAGGGGATTTCATTGGGATTTATCTTCTTAGTAAAATGGAGGCAGCTGCAAGGAGTAAAAAGGAGACAGAATGCCCTTGGCCCTTGCTTTCTAATGGGGTGGCTACCACTCCTGTGAATGATCTGAGGATGGTTCCATTATTTTCTAAATAAGAGGCCTCCCAAAGAGGTTGATAATGCATGGCAGGCTTGTCAGGATAGACTTCTCATAATAAACCTTTGAATACATTGGGCCCCATGGTTATGATTTTGGAGTTGTGAGACAAATCCAGTTAATCGTCCTATCTCTCCAAGGAGGAGATATCCCATTTGGGACATTGAAGGTGAGCCCACTATGCTTAATACCCCTAGGGGACAGGGCAAGAGGGATCCTATTGGGGATGACCCCCCTCCAGAGGACAAAGAATCCCCTAACCAGGTTTGTATTCATCTTCCATTACCTGAAAAGTCTCTTTTGTGTGTTGGTTATGAAATTAAACAATTGTATGCAAGTCCCTATAGACATGGCTACGATGGTTCTTGACCCTGTTATGCTAACAACGTTGTCCAGCACACAAAAACAGGAGGAACCTGGAGCTGAGAATCTGTGTCTGGCCAAGAGACTGCCTCCCTGGAAGAACATCGCGACAGGAACCAGGGTACGTGGCTGTTACAGGGACCCTGGTGGAGGGCAGAGATGATTGGCCAAGTCCCAAGCAAGGAAAAGAGAGAAGCAACCCCAAGCAGAGATGAGAGAGAAAGTGCCCCAAACCAGGGAAAGAGAGAAAGAGGCCCAAGCCGGGATGAGAGAGAAAGTACCTCAAGCAGGAGTGGAGACCCACGGACGCCAAGAGGGGTGGAGAAATACTACAAGCCTGGAAGTCATGAGAAATACTATACCCTAAGTGGGGTGAGAATCACAACAGTCTACAGTGGAGCACCGGAAAGCAAAAAATACAAGAAAAGCACAAACGTTAATTTGGAAGTGTGACATCCCAGGGAAATATACTTTCAGAGGTTACCAAGGTAATTCCTCTATTGATTATTTTTGTATGACTTTGGCCATATTGATTCATGTTATTGAATTTTGTGTAATGGACGATCTATGCAGTGATCACCACCCTCTGGCGCTGAAGATTAAATGGTTTGGCCCAAATTCCGATGCATATAAAATGTTGCCATTTTCTAAAGTTAGATAGGAATTTATTAATGATTCCATTACGCAGGATCCCATCCTGAAACCCAATCTACACCGGTTTGGCAAACTTCGGATTCCAGGGATTCAGACAAACTTGATTTTGTAGATTCATGACGGTATGATGGACCAGATTTCTGCTGCTTTTTTCATAGAATGTTCTACCAAGTACTCATTTAAACTCAAATGTTGGTTTAATAGGGACTGCAAAATAGCTAAGAAGTCCTCAGTGACTCTGTTGAAGGAACCACTCTACAGATAGATATGCTACTGTACAAGCCTGATCATTATTAATCAGACGATTGCTAGATGCAAGAACGTGCTAGATAGCATGGCCAGGGATAAACTAGTGACGGTATCATCCTGGAATAAATACAGATGCTTTTGGGAGATGGTGAACAGGGGACCACGACACACTAGAAATTATAATAATATGGAAACCAATGTCCCTGACTAGCTATGGATAGAGCATTTCTCAAAGTTATATGTTGGAGAGGATTGGGTAGACCCAATGTGTAGTCCGTTTTCTAAAAATGCTACCCCACTTAAATTTACCATGGAGGAAGTTGGAGGTGTCTTAGGTAAACAAGCTTTTAATTGCTGTTCCGGCCCAAAGGTTTTACCTTTGACCTGTTTCTGAGTTATGACATGCTCTTCCTGGTGTTGACTATGTTATTTAATGCAATGTTAAATAGTAATACATTTCCATCAACCTTGCAAAAAGCTGCAATTCTTCCCATATTCAGAAAGAGCAAGTGGGAGAATCCAGCAGCCTATAGACCCATATCCCTCCTTGATTCATAATGTAAGATCTTTAGGGGGGTTGTTTTGATGAATTTAGAGCAATGTGTACAGGATCAGAACACTTTATCGTGTTTACAGCTTGGTTTTTCATGCAGGACACCGGACATATGAACAGGCTTTAACTTCATATCTACCAATTGCTAATTCCTTGTATATCAAGCATGAGCCAATATGCGTGGCCCTTATGGACTTGAGCTCTGTTAGCTCAATGGGTCCATGTGTTAATATCCCGGCAAAAATATCGCCATACAAAAATATCAGCATATTTTTGCGGCGATATTAAGGCATGGAACCTGCAGGGGACACCCCCACAACCACCGCACCCCAGGAACTCCCGCAGCCCTGCATTATTTTTAAAGGCGCGGGGGACAGCTCCACAACCCCCGCTCCCAAAAACCCCCAAAATTACCCCCCCAAAAAATATCGCCTATGGCCGTTCCTGACGACCATATATATGGCAATATTTTTGGTGGGGATAATATGTAGTGATACCAGCTCAAGACCTCAACACAGTCAACCGATGATCTTAATTATGGCTTGAGTTACAGATCATGTTCAGTTGATTCAATAACACTTCGATTCTAATACTAATTCACCAATATGCCAAAGCATGCGTGAACACTGGCAGAAATGGACAGTGTAAGTCATAGTTTAAAATTAATGTTTGGGTTCGCCAAAGTGTGTGTTTTGGCAACATTGTTATTTTCTCTTTATATTAATAGACTTTAAGGGCACCTGTTAGAAATTGATGTTGATGTCCTAAATGTAGGTGGCTTTAAGGTCCCGGTCCTAGTTTATGTTGACGATATGGTCTTGTTAGGCAGGAATTGATAGACCTTTAGACGTCCTTCATGAAAAATTTGGATTGCAGGTGAACACGACCAAATCTGCCATCTTAGTATGCCAGCTAGGAAAAAACAAGACAAATCGTCTGTGCACCCTTACTAGCAATGGGAAAAACATTCCAATTGAAACTCAATTTGCCTATTTAGGTACACGTTTCCTCTGCAATTTAGGTGGGAATAGTCATTTTCAAAAACAACAGTTGACAATGAAACAGGCTCTGGGAGGTATTAATGTATTAAGCGATTCAATAAAACCTTTAATGCCCAACCTGTTGACTTGATATTAATGATGAATGCAACAAATGTCAAGCCTCAGGCTATGTATGGTGTGATGCTCTTGGCTTATTACAATGTGTCCTCATTACAAGTTGTGGAAAATGACTTTTTCACTTTAATAAATGTCTTCTTGGTATGCCTAGATTTGTTCCTAATTATTCGATTTATTCTAGACTAGAATGTTGTTTGTTAGGGATGAGCTACAATTAGAACCTATGTAACATTGGTGGAAAATTGGGAACAATAGCAAGTCAATACTCACACAGAAAAATCATTAGAGTGTTTCTGCACAAGCAAGATCATTTGTCTATTCCTGGGCTAATTCAGGTAATGATGGGAAAAATTGATTGCAATGTTTATTTCATGATCCCAGAGAAAAGAGAGGCAACTATTTGAAGATGTACTGGTCTATTGTATTGATGTGAGGGTAAGCTTGGCATTGATTAAGCCCAGCAATAGGAGACACATAATATTGTCAGCTAATGAAACATGATATTTACTACAGAGCAAATACAAATAGGACGGTAGGCTACTTATTTGCGCAGGAATGACCTCTTACGATTGAGAGCGGTGACTGTGGACTGGGCCAGTAACCATCTGGCCAGAAACATTATATTTTATGTTGCACAGCATTCGAAGATGTATTCAATTTTATTATTTTTTTGTCCTGTCTGTTTTCAGATTAGGAAAAAGGGCTGTATTGCCCATCCTGAGAGATGCAGGTTTTGGGCAAGGGCAACCGGCCTTCATTTTTGTTTTGAGAGAAAATACTTTCTTAATTACTTGGGCCACACCTTCAACAAGCTTTGAAATGGAGACACACTCTTATGTCACTCCAACAATTAATTTGCTTAGATGATTGTTATTTTCTTCTTTTTTGTACTGCCATATATTGTATATAGATTTTAAATTCTAATAGCATTTGTATGATTCTCAGAACAATCTGTGTTCAAGAGAAATTGTGCTTTCATCTTGTCTTCTTTCTTTCTGTCACATTTTATATCTATATTGAGATTATGCAGTGTTTGTTGTGATATAAGGTTTTTATATTGTATGCACGTTTTATGGAATTCTGGTTCTGGATTTATGTTAGATTGACAGATTTTATTTGCTGAGTTTTTATACCAAATATTTTTGCCCGAAAAAACTCATCAACATATTTTTTCTTTATTTTGGGGGTGTACCCCCAAGCTGCCCCATCTCTATTATCTAGACCCTAATCCCCACACCCCTACCACTTATATCCCCTTACGTACCCCCCTTATTTTTCAATACGTTTTTCAGCAGAATATTTTCACCAAAAAACTCGCCGAAAAAAAGCTGATGTAACAACGTTGTACCCTGCTTCCGGAATAAACGTATTTAAATGAATGAACAAGCATTTGCATTGGAAAAGAGAAAGATCATTTTCAGGATGGAGGGTGTCTGTGTTCCACATTGGGCATAGTCCCTTAAACGGCAGGAATGAGGAATATGGGTATTGCAGTTTTTACTTGTTCCATTTGTACTGCTGTGTGGCGTAAACAAAGAAGAGATTCATTCTACAAAGCTAGACATACATCTCACTGCACCTTGCGTATGGGGACTATATCATGGATAGCAGGAACTAATTGGCATTAAATGGCCCTTCTGGAGCTTTGGAAGATGCACTTGACATGTGACAGTAGTGCCTGCACATGTGATGCTGCTGTTTACATATGGTGCTGATAAGAGGGATTTCAGGCATGAAAAGGCATTTCTAAGGTACTGCATGTCCTTAATATTTGAGGACACCACCTGGACATTTTTATTTATTTGTTTATTGAACATTTGTAAGGCACATGTACAGCAGAAAGTGTTTCTAGGTGCCACAAGACTAAGGGGAGGGGGAACAGAGGAGAATAAACAACAATAAACAGTCCTACTAAACCTTGTGACATTCAGATCGTGCAAGTGTAACAACAGGAAGTGTAGGGGGTAGCAGTTTGTCTGGGAATGTGCAAGAAGACAACCATTTCCGTTCCGCAACTCTGCACTTGCTTTTCAGCGAGGTTAGGTCAGAATCGTACCAAATGTTGTAGTTAGAGGCAGGCTTCATGCGTATCCTCATGACAGAGGCAAGGATGTCAAGGGTATCGGAGATGGGGAGTTGAAGGTTAGCAAGGACTGGGTCAGATGCAGAGTCAATAATAGGGGTAGATGGGGAATAAAAGTTGCAGCGAAGGAGGCTACTGACACTCGCTTCATCATTTGGATGATGGAGAAGGAGGTTAGCAGTGCGGGCAGAGGCTTAGCCGAGGGGGGGGGGGAGAGAGAGAGACAGAGAGAGAGAGAGAGAGAGAGGGGGGGAGAGAGAGAGAGAGCAAGAGAGAGAAAGAGGGAGAGAGAGGGAGAGAGAGAGAGAGAGAGAGGGGGGGCGAGAGAGGGAGAGAGAGAGAGAGAGAGAGAGAGAGAGAGAGAGGGCGAGAGAGGGAGAGAGGGAGAGAGAGAGAGAGAGAGAGAGAGAGAGAGAGATCAGCCGCATTGAGAGCATCCAGTGTGTGCCCTGTGCAGCGAGTCGGACCAGAGAGAAGAATGGTGAGGGAGAAAGAGTCACAGAGAGGTTGCAGTCTCTGAGGAGGAGCAACTTAGAGTTAGAACTTAGGAGAGAGGAGGTGAGGTTGGTCCACTCCAATAGGAAGAGGGAGACCAGCCCAGGGGTCTTGTAGATGGTAGTAAAAATGATTGATAGGGTGCCCGAGATGCAAAGCTTGTGGACATGATTTTCAAAGGAGGAGTAGGATGGAATGGGAATGATAGAAGTAGGTATCCATTCTGGGCAGAAAAGGGCCATTCCAACTCCAGGCAGGTTAGACATGGATTTGGAGAGGATCTTGTAGACCTCGGGAAGAAATGTGTCAAAAGAAGTGACAGAGCTGGCATTGAACCATGTCTCTGTGAGTGTGACATGTGGTTGTACATTAGACATCATGACATGGCAAGCAGGTGAAGCTGTAACAGACGCAGTATGGCAATGTCTGTCTATAATAGGCTATACTTGCCATATTACGGTAGCATGTGTATATGCGGGCTGCATTAAGCCTATAATAGCAATACATGCTGATTGAGGCTATTAATACAATAAGATGGATGTTACTGTTCCTATGTGGCTGTATCAGCATATCGTGCCAGCGCCCTTGCCCTATTTTGGTTCTGCTTGGTTTACCCACCGTCATATCATTAACCCACCTATGATATAGCAAGATGGCATCCACATTAAAATATTTGCATTAACTGAAATAGTCTTTTGTCTGCTTTAGTAATTATAGATCAATATATTGATCATGACCCTATTTAAGTTGTGTTGATGTTAGGGAGATTTCTCCAGCATGGGTAATTTCTCTTACCTACTGAGTCCCTCAGCAGCTTTGCTGGATTTCTAGGATTTCTTTTTTCACCTGGTAAGAGTGTGAGCCTTTTTTTCCCACTCTTACATGTGTGTTGCTGTGTGTTTGTTTAACATGTGCTTGTGTTCATAGACTATGGAGCCTCACCTACTCCATAGGCATAATCTTTTTACTGTGTATTACCCAGCACCTTCAGTGCAGTGACACAGGGATGTCTTTTTGGCTACTCAACTACGACTCCATTTTCTGGGGCTGACTACTGTCTCCCAGAACATGTAAAGTTGCAATTGACTTTATTAGTCTCTTTTAAAACTCACAGACCCAGTACAAACTATCTTACATATAGTGCTGGAAAGGGTTAATACTTATCCCTTTTTGTCTGTTTCTCTTGGAGCATTGTTTCCCTCCCTTTACATCAAGACTTGGCTGGTGGCAGTGGTATGATATGATATGATATGGCATTTGTAACGCGCCTATACACAAGTGTTTGAAGGCGCAACGAGGCGGGGGGAACAAGGGGAGACAGACAATGATCCTACTAGGCCAGGTGTCATTCAGATCACGCAAGTGCAAGGGTAGAGGGGAAGGGAAAAAGTGCAAGGGGAAGGGGAGAGGGGAAAGTGCAGTACATGGTTAGTAGAATACAAGATAAATAATAGGGCCAGCTGGTGGCAAGTGCAAAGGTAAGTGCCGGGAGAAGGGGCTGTAGGATACAGAGACAGTCCCGTAGTGCAGGTAGGCAGTGCACGGAAGAGTGGCTGGGCCAAGGACCGAGATCGGTGAGTGGCCCAGTTGCAGATTCAGTGCAGGTTCAGTGATTTTAGCAGGGGAGAGGGGGAGAGAAAGCGGAGGCAAAGAGGAAGGTTTTAAGGTGCTTCCGGAACCGGAGATGGTTCTCCTCAAGTTTCAGGGAGGCAGGAAAGCTGTTCCAGAGGGAGGCCCCTGCTGCGGAGAGAGTTCTACCCCCAACTCATTGCTTGGAGAAGCGGCTGACCCTGAGGGAGTTGGAGGCGGATGAGTGAAGAGCTCGAGAAGGAAGATATTTAGGAAGAGAGAGTTGGAGGTATTTTGGCCGAAGGCCCCAGAAGGCCTTGTGGACAATGCAGAGGGTTTTGAACTTAATCCTCACAGCCACTGGGAGCCAGTGTAGTGATTTCAGTCCTGGAGAGATACGGTCCCTGGGCTTGAGGCCAAGGACAAGTCTCGCAGTCCTGTTCTGGATGAGTTGCAAAGGGCGGAGAGTAGAGGCAGGCAGATTTAGATAGAGGCTGTTACAGTAGTCCAGCTTTGAGAGAACCAGGGCTCTAGAGACAGTGAGCTTCTGGGGGAAGGAGAGGAAAGGAAGGATACCTCTGAGGAGGTGTAGCTGGTAGTGTGACTTCTTAGAGACATCAGATATGTGAGGAGAGAAAGAGAGTGTGGAGTCGAAGATGACCCTGAGGTTTTTTGCCTTGCAGGTAGGAGCAGGAAGCGGGCCAAGAGAGGCCGGCCAGAGAGCAGCAGGGAAGGAGGGAGTGGGTGTGCCGATGAGTAGAATCTCAGTCCACCTAACTACCCGATTTTTCCTACCACGGTTCTCTTAAATAGCTCTGGTATTGTTTTAGGCTATCTTGGTAGCCTCGAACTTAAACCCGCTAGACCATATATATTTTTATACAGTTCCAGCTGGGTTTATTTACCATTTCTTTTTGTAAAAGTCTTTCTCGTGTTTTTCACTGCGCGCCAACCAGGTTTGGTTCCTTTGTTCACCGTCCTTTCGCGGGCTTCTACACAGAAGCCCTCCTTAGGTGTCTGTATGTCTGGGGGGACAGGATGTGAGGGAGGGGTTTAGGACTCCCTGCACACGGTCTCCTTGGAGACCCATGTCACACTCTAATCTGATTGGCTGTGGTGACTGTCCTGGCGGGACAGCCACCCTGCTGTGTGATTCACAGCCAGGCTGTGTGAATGGGGGAAAACTGCATTAAAAGCAGGTTCTGGGTCTGCAAAGGCAGAGTCGCCACTGCAACGAAAGAACGGAAGAGGAGCTGACAGAAGAGGACCCCTGCAATGACTGAACCACCCGGTGAAGCCCTGCTGCATGTCAGAATCTTCATACTCCAATACAGGGAAGATCTTCAAGGAATCTTCTCCCCTTGAGCTGGTGGGAACAACCAGTTTCCCAAACTGCTCATCAGGTCTCCCTTCATTGGTAGTATTTGCTGTACAGAGCTACAGTGAATCTGATAGCCAGGAGGAACAGGCCCTGCTTGCGGTTTAAGGAGCGCACCTTTTATTTGTTGATTTGCTCTGCTGCTGGTTTCTTCCCTGGGCAGTGCAGGACCCTCCAGTCTTCCTACTTCGGGTCAGTCCGACAGTTGCTTCAGTACGGTGACCAGATTTTTCACAAAAAAAACCTGGGCATGCCATAGACATAAAAGTAGGACTAACATAAATAAAATAAAAAATGTAGTCCTACTTCTATGTCGCTGGCCTGTTGCGGGGTTGGGGGGGGGCGCAGTGGGAATGTGTTCGAGCACACCCCTCTTATTGGAGGAAAATGGCAGGGGAGGGGAAGGGAGAGGAAATGGGGGCGTGAAATGCTTTTCACGACCCCATTTGCGCATTTAGAGTTGCACCGGGACCCGATTTCGGGATTTCCAAATTGGGTCCCGGAAAAAACAGGGACCTTGGGCACCCACCCTTGCAAACCCCAGAAGGGGTTTGCAAAATGAAAAAACTCCCAGAACCACTGGGACCGACGGCAATTTCCCCAGACTGTCCCAGGAAAACCGGGACGTCTGGTCACCCTACGCTTCAGGAACCGTGAGCCTGCATGACCTGCCAGGAACGTCCCCCTCAGCTACAGCCTTCGTCTTCATTTTAGGTACTGTTAAAATCCGGTTGTTCATATCGTTGAGCCGCGGTGAAAGTGTGTGAAACCTTTCACCAATCCGAGGGCTTGTCCTTCTCCACTCTTTAAAGTAACTTTTCATCTGACCAACTTCGTTCTGAACTCTTGGCAAAGACTTAACCGCAAACTACCCTGGACTGTGTGATCTTGAGCAAAGACTCTGTGCCATTGACTTTGGGCCAGGTCCCTTGAATCTGATTTCCTCACTGTAGTTCCTTTTTCTAGATTGCCCTGCTTACTTACTTGTTGGTGTTGTTCAATTCTTACCTAACTTTGTCTTTCCCTCCCTTTTAAATTGCTGGAGTGCCATTTTGTCCGCACTTCATTTTGAGCCTAACTTGTCCAGAATCTATTGGGTGCGGTGTAGTGTATTAGTAACATGATTTTTTCAACTGCTTTACTTTAGTGAAATGTTTTACAACTGATGTGTAAATAAATGTATATTGTTTTACTCAGAAACCTTGAGTCAGTGTTTGTTTGAACCATAATAATTGCTGTTCTTTGTGTAACTTCTGATACTGCTCACTTACTCTTGAGATAAGTCTGGCTGCTCAGCCATCGCTACCACTTTACTGTGTAGCACAGGCTTGTACCAAAGGTGAATTTGTACTGTCACTTGTAATCTTAATTGTGTGTGGTGTTCCCAAAGGGTACTGCGTATATTTCTGCCTAACAGTTGACATCTACAGTGTTACTTCCTGTTGTGTCATCAAAGGGCATGTGACATCACTTCCCGTGGTTCAACTCTCACATGACATCACTTCCTATGATGTCATATGTTGTGTGTTGCTGCCACTCACACTACCCCAGGCATTTTTATAAATGGATGCGCAAGTAGTTTTGCAAATGTACGTTTCTTGTTTGTTTTTTTATCTTCTATTTTTAAGTAAACATAGAATGCAGTCCCTCGTATATAATGCAGCCAGAAGACTATTATTCCTTTTATGAAGTGAATAAAGGGATGTTGGACTTTGTTCAGGAAAGAAGAGGTAAGCATCACAAGGCTGCGGAAGCTACACTACCCATTGGGGCATTCAGGCGTCGTAAAGTAGAGTCGCAAACAGAAAGTAAATTGCAAATTGCACTTCAATTAGTAACTAATGAAATAAGCGTTGGCAAGGAACAAAAGATGCTCACACAACGAGCGAAAGCAAAATAGCTGAACAGGTGCGCCCCGTTGCCAGTTTCTCGCAGCACCAAAATGGCGGTGAAATCAAATTGCAAGCCTCAGTAAACTACTATATTGCAAAAAATGTCACTATGCGCCCGCGCACGGACGCTGGCAAACACAGAGCGAGCAGCGAATTTGGGAGCCACATTGTGTACACGCGAGTGTGCGTGCAGTGGAAAAGAGAGCTTCGTACGCGCCTGCCTTTCTGGGAGCGAATACTAAACAGTTAAGGCCCTGAAGAACAATACTCGGGAGCTCTGCGTCGAAGGCGCCACTCAGGTGTGGACGGCACGCCGAGCTGCTAATACAAGATGTCTCATAGACAGTGGTGCGTGTGTGTAACCAGTGGACTCGCTCCTCTTTACTCCAGCGTTCTCCCCTGTCCTGGGAGGCAAGCCTTCCCCCCTAATTAGCCTCAACATTATAATTGTTTTTATCGCATTAAGATCCCACTTGGCTCTCGGTCGAACCGAGCAGAAAGTCAACACTGCATCTTTAAACAGAAACAACAGATTTGGGTTCAATTAAAAATTCATTAAAATGCAAATGAGTTTATCATTTTTTTTTTCCTGATGACTACTGCGTTTTTTTTTCAAGTCACGCGTTTTTTTTTCAAGTCACGCGAAGCCTTTGAGGGAATTTCAGAACTGAGGCAGGAGACTTTCGGAACATTTTTGAGGTCGAAAACTAGAGTTATTTTCCGAGGGCCTTGCCTTTCTACTGGTTCACTCCCAGTGCCCCTTTTTCTCTTTCTATTAGTCCAGACTGCGGCCTGCCTGCTAAACCCAATTACTTTAACGAGTGTCATTTTTAACAACGCTATCACGGGGAATAAGTGAATAAGTGTAGGGGTGGGGGGGATAATTAACCTTATCACCAAGGCACAGCCCTCTCTGCGCGTTCGGGATTGAGATAATCCTTTTCAAAGGGTCAAGATTTCAAATTACGAGTGAATTAAAATGAATAAGGTCGTTCGCGAGGATTCTTAGATGATTAATTGGTTCCCAGAGAAGGGAAGGTGATACTGGACTGAGTGACCCTGGCTGGAGAAATAAAGTCCACTAAACTAATCCACATTTATGAGGGCCTGTGAGGGGTCACCACCACATGCCCTGACCGCTTATATAACACAGTGCCCCTCCTTCTTAAGTGAAGAGGTTGGGGTAAAAACAGGCAGCATTTGGAAGTACCTCATGAGCCAGGGGAAATAACTGCACGTGATGTTCCAAGTGAATACCAGAGGCAGTAATGACCCACCCATTAGGACGTAAACTACATTATTTGTTCATTCAGTTTTTACTTTCAACTGAGAGGGGCAGGTAAACGATGCAAAAACACCCCTCAATGATTACATTATTGTTTTCTTACAGTGAAAGGATACACGCAGTACATCAATGCAAAATATGTTGTTGTTTAATAGCTTAATTCGGAATGGTGCTGTAGCACAAAACATCACAATGACAATGACTGCATTCATTCAATTAAGATACAATTCAATAAGGATCGCAAAACAGTAATTCAAGAGTTAATCCACAACTTTCTTAAAAACATGTAATGCTAGTTAAAAGAACTTCAAGTTTGACCTCAAGAGGAGAGCAAGCTTGCAGACTTGGGGGTGATCTATGGTTGCAATGGCTCAATGCTCATCAACTTACTCTTGGGAGCCAAGAGCGATGGACTTACCTAGCTGAAGCAAGTCCTACTGGTTACATGTCTTTAGATCGAAAACTTTACAACGAAATTAAAATGTATCGAAAATTATCAAATGATAATGTTTCCATCAAATGCATTTTTTTTGTTGTATTTTTCTTTGGGAGGGGTTCCCCCATCCCACCCCCCAAAGAAAATTAACCCTTTACCCCACACATATATTTTTTTGTAGGATCATTTTCGATTGAAAAACTTTCATTGGAAACTGTTTCAATGGAAAGACTGCATACCGTACTACTCTCCACTCCAACGTACTGATGAAGAACTACACTGCTTTCCATGTGTTTCTTAGCTCCCTATGAACTAGAAGGGGCCTTAAGTACCTGTGCCTAGGCTCCATTGAGCTTTGACATATCAACGTGAAGTGGGTTATCGTTTCATCTGCTTGGATACAGAGTGGACATATACCAGAGTTATGTAAAGACCAATCACGAGTATACCAGGCCGTGTGCAAAAAGCCCACCCTAAAGCAAACATATAAGGAGCGCTTGTAAGGGGGATGTATTCCATCCAAAAATGGTTTGAAATTCCCAATGAGTTGGGTAGGAGAAACACTGGGCAATTTTTCAAGGAATATCTTTGAATGTTAAGATTTTGGCAGTTGTTTCAAGGTCGACCTTAAGTGAAGGACGACACTCACTAGGGTTTTCCCAAAAGTGTCTAGCACCTAACCCACACAACATTTTTTTCACATGCAGAACACAGCCCTGGTTTATTCCGTCCTCCAATTGCAGAACATCCCGTAGAGCATCTTTGTAAGGAGCCAGACTCGGGGTCGACCAAATTCTCACCCAATACAGGGCTAGGTTTAGGACAATCAAGTCGGCTAGAGACAAAATTTGGAATTCCAAATAAATCATCGAGGGTGGAGCGTTCTTAGGCAAGAGCAATAACTTGTTTAAGAAGTTGTTCCTGACAGAAGATATCATTTTTGTATTTATGCAGCCCCACATCTCTGCACCATAAAGTGCTGCAGGCAATGCTTGTTAGTCATATAGCTCTAGTGCCGTGAGATGGCCTGTAAAAAAGGAAGAAATGGCCCCACTATATTTACTTAGGTTTACCTTGGATTTAACAAGTTGATCTGACCATTCCCCCCCCTCGTTAAACCTAATCCCCAGCTAATCAAAGTGTCTAACTTGATCCAATACGAAGCCAACAACCTTGATCTTCACCTGACAGGATTTAGGAAAAGGGGGTTTGAAAACCATGACTTTAGTTTTGGTGCCGTTGAGTTCTAGGCCAAGCTCCTTACATTTCACCGAGATGTTAAGGGTCGCTCAGCCCAGCAGGCGTAGTGGTGAGAATGGCCGCGTCATCAGGGGGAAAAAAAGGGTGGGGCATTTTTATGACGCAGTTTTTGGGGCATCCAGGGCCCCTACCTCCAATGCATGCATACATTCCTGGCTATACAACAGGAAAGTAAGCGGCGCTAGAGCGCCTGTCTGACTTACACTCTTCAAATCATCGAAATGATCAGTTTCGCACTCTCCCAGACCATAGTGCACTGTGGCAAAATATTCGCAGTACACCATTGCAAAATATTCATGGAGACCTTCAAAGCGGATCAAACAATGGGCATCTATGATACCCATCTTTTTCCACCTTTTCCATGTAGTGCACAGAAGGATCAGAAATAGCCTTTTGTGCACTAAAAAAAGGTACAACAGTACTTAGAACCACAGCGGGAAAAAAATCCATGTCCATCCTCCAAATCAGTATTTTATACAAAATGTAACAAAATGTTATAATTATTTCTGTAAATCTGCATCAGTTACCACTAATCGGGCAGATGCCTAGTTCTGGTGTGGATTTCTGAAATTAAAGCATAGAGTACAGCTTATTGAAGTTTTTAGTAATTATTGTGTAAACATCTTCAAATTAGTGATGGGGTCAGTGTGTCTAGTATTTCAGTATAGTTCAAAACTCAAGAAAATGCTGGCCAGGAGCTTGGAATGAACAATTTGCAATGAGTACACTAATACACACTGCACCATCAGGTGACCTGTGTTCACGGGCGTTGGTAGTCATTTCTATTTTCCTGCCTAATTTAGCTTGTATTAGTCGACACAACCATATTCTGCCGTCTATGGCCATTCAACCATAAACTGTCAGTGTTGATTCTACCTCAGCAAGTGTGGCTCTCAAACTGTCGGTCAAATCCATGCCAGGAAAAATAGACATTGACAAATCCAACACAGCTGGATTTATTTATGAATTTGATGATTTTCACTACCGTGTTTTGTATAAAACCTGTGGCAGCTGGTGTTTTTTTATTTTTATTTGAGGGGTGTAGATGTTTGCCACAAATATGCAAGAGTGAGAAAGTCTAGCAACCGAGCCTGAACTAAGCAAGGGTGGTTAGACAGTTTGCAATTGGTATTGTTGGGTAAATCATGACGAAATCCAATAGATACACATCACCAACAGTGTGCAGGAATATTTCCCAATGCATTTTCATTATGCTTTTCCCGACACTATAAACCAGTATAAAAAACATTTGCATGCTAGCTGTCCCCATACATTTCCATGTTGAGTGCACCAATATATGCAAGTATTTCCATATAACAACATACTCATGTTTGCTTTGCACATAATGCCAATAATAATAATACTATAAGAATACATGCCCAAGCTGGTTCTGCCAGTATACACCAATATCGCTGCATCAGAAAATACCCCTGTTGGCTTTGCCATTACAAATGCCATGTCAGGATAAGAAAATGTGTCAAAACTGTGTGCACCAATGTAGGCCAGTCTAGACAAGTAATAATACTTGCTTTATCATAGATGCAGAGTAAAAAGAATGTCTTGCCACAGTGACATATATCATGACTGGCTGTACCAAAATACCAGTCTATCCAAATCATAACGATTTTCACACTTGCTTTAGCATGTTAACAGCTTACCATGTTTGCTTTATCATAGATGCCTAATATAAATGCCATACCACAGTAAGATATTATAGCTAGAATGGCTGCACCAATATGCTAATCTATCCATGTAATAACACTTATCATGCTAGCTTTATCGTAAATGCCCAGTTAAAAATGTTAATGAAACACTTGTGTACGAGCGCTATAGAAATAAAATATCAATATTAATATCAATATCAATCTTAATGTCAAAAGGTAAAAATGCCATTTCACAGTAAGAAATGGCTAGACTGAATGCACCAAAATAACAGTCTACCCACGTAAGAACCCTTATTATGTGTGCTTTATCATAAATACCCAGCAAAACATGTCTTGCCACAGAAAGAAATGGCTAGAGTGGCTGCAACAAAATGCCAGTCTAGACACATGATATCACTTATCATGCTCGCTTCATCATAGATGCCCTGTATAAAGAAAAATGTCATTCCACAGTAAGAAATGGCTAGACTGACTGCACCAAATGCCACCTATCATGCTTCTTTAACTATAGATGCTGAGTAAAAAAAAGCTAGCACAAACCAAACACAAGCACACGCACATTCACTCACTAATTCACTTTCTCATTCAATCACACATTCACACAACATATACTCGCTCATTCACAAAGCATTAATTCGCTCATTTAATTGAGCACCCATACACCATACGCTTGCTTATACACTTGTTCACCCAACCATCCATATATCATACACTCACTGTTTCACACAAGCATACATACATACATAACATACACATCATAGATACAGCATTTTGCTGACTGCACTTCAGCCCTGTCCTGATTCTGCTACTCACCACAATGCCCCCACACCTTAAGGAAGGCCCTCCGGCTCCCATGCACAAACACAGGAACCAGATAGCACAGAGCGCTTTCTGGTTCCTGAATATGTGCGGAGGAGCTGTATCACTCCACCTGCAACTCCCTAGATTGTCTGTTTGTGGAGGGAGGTGGTGAAGCATACCTGTGCACCTTCAGGCATGCATCTCCAAAGTGGGTATCCCATATGGGCCATGTAAGGCTGGGGAGACAAAACAACCCACATCCTTGCATGGTCCATTGGACATGCACACTGGGGAACAGAAACCGTTAAAGGGAAATCATATTTGCCTTGTACAGTTTAAGCCGCAGTTCCTTCATTATGGGCGAGGGAGGTATTTTGCACCCCTTTGCCCTTTATGGACGAGCTGCCCCTGTATGGCACCGAGGTGTTAACAGGAAATACTTCACACAGATTGGTTTTGTGCATTGCTTCATAAGATTGTGAGTCTGATTTTTTTTGCACAGCGCAATGTCACACTGTGCCGAAAAAGTACACTTTCCGCAGCACAGAAAGTCTGAATACCATTTACAAAAGGCATTTTGTGCTGACACAGAGCCCCTTGCTCCCTGCCCAACCACATTGAACCCCACAGTGTTAGTACACATTCATTCAAAAGAAGGGTTAACACAAGGGAGGAGAATGGGCAGAATATTCATTAAGCCTCATATTGTGAAAAAGGGGAGTGACATGGGAGTGGGCAGGGAGGCACCAAGCAAACTCCCAAACACAGACACCAAAGTGCAAATCAAAACTAAAACATATAAAATACAGTGCCCTGAAAACGTACCACCTATCTGGAGGAGGAGCACATTATAAATGTGCTTTGCAAGCAAAGTGAAACCCAGCGAGAATGGCCAACCCTGGATTGCTCATACTTGTTCTTGCACAAAATGCATGGAGGAGGAGGACCAGGGTTTTCCACAACTTCACCACCATTTTTGAAATGCCATTTGAGGAGGTCTATGGCAGAGACAGATTTCTCACAAACATCATTCTTGACATGGCCAGCGAGTGGGAGACTGACTTGCCATCACACACAATGGGCCTCATTAGGACCCTGGCGGAGAGGGTTTTACGCCAGCGTAGTGCATGGCGTACCTCTCCGCCATACTACGAGTTCCCGTAGCGCCATGGCGGCCTTTTCCGCCTGGTTTTACCAGGCGGAGAAAACCATGGCGCTACGGGACCTCGTTGTTAATTACGCCACCGTATTTTACGGTGGCGTAATTAACTCCTTCCCCACTCCCATTATACCCTATGGGGCAAAAATGGGAATGGGGAAGGGCAGAATGGGGATTGGGGATTTACCGCCCCGCCAAGGTCGGAATGGGGCGGTAAATCCGCCAACCCCCATGGCGCTATCGGCGGCTTTCCGCCATGCTTCGCGGTGCATTTAGCACCGCGAAATCCGCCTGGGTCGTAATGAGGCCCAATGTGTTCCCATGCTGTACCTATGCGTGTGAATGTGCTAGCAGCCCTTCACTTTTTGGCCACTGTGTCATTACAATGGACCACAGAATTGTAGGGGGCATATTCCAGCTCACACAATCCTGGTGCCCGCATCATGTGTTACATTATGTCATTGCATGGCTGCGTAGCCATACAGACATGCCGCACACTCTGCAGTACACGCCAAGAGTGGTCCAGGAGTTCTATGCCATGGCACAGTTACCCGGGTCCTCAGAGCCATTAACTTCATGCATGCAGCACCACAGTCCCTCCCCCTATAGATATGGAGCACACATACATGAATCACAAAACAATGGCATTCCATCAATGTACACCTCATCAGTGAGGCAAAGGGCCTTATAATGCAAAATGTTCCTGGATGAACTCATGATAGCTACATCCTCTGCTATTCCCCTACCCATCATGCTTTGGAATCTGAAACCTTTGCCAAGATGTGACTACTTGGTGAGTTTGACCAATCACAGACACACAAACACAGACACACAAACACGCCCATATAAAACATCCACCTACAACAGGAGCCAAGCTGACCATATTGACCATTTACCCATTTACAGGGGACAGTGCCTACCCACTCGCATCATTCCTCCTGACACCCTTAAGATATCCTGCAAACCCAGGTAAGACCTGCTACAGTGCTACCCACATTGCCACTAGAAGCAGAGTTGAGCACACCTTTGCTTTGGAGTGCTCAGTTCACGGTTCAGTGGTACGTCCAATAATACCAGTGTTTTGTGTCTTGTGCAACATATCAACATGATGTGTCATACCTGTGGAGGTGCAGGAGGATTTGTGGCCAAATTCCTGGGCCCCACCCATATCCCTAGTGGTGCAAAGGGTGGAGGGAGAGGCCAATGACAACCATGTGGTGCGCTCTCATTTGCATGACCACACCCTGTGCCATGGATGCACTACAAATCCCCATCCGCAATGGGTTTCAATGATGAAAGAGGGCAAGTCCTGTCTGGCCAAAATAATACCCTTCGAATACCTGTCTAGAAGCGGCAGTGAATGTGGGAACAATGCCAGAAAGAACACAATGTAAGCTCATCTGGTTAACATGCCTCCAACATATGCAAACACACAAAGCTAATCCATAACACATGCCTTACAACATCACTACCCACAAACAGCATATGGACTATGGTGTAACGAGCTCAGTTTACACATTTCCACATTCCTCATGCATTTTTGTCTGTGGTATTTTCGTTGATTTTATTTTTTATATTGAAATGGCGGGTTCCCCCCAAACTCCATCTAACCCAATCCTGCCATCTCACCCTGCACTACCCCAATCCCCTATTCCCAAATATACAACATATATTAAAAAAGGCAAAAAAGCCCACTGGAACAAATGCACGAGTAATATGCAAACCAGGAAACAGGGACCATGTTAAAAAACTGCATAAAATGGACTACATGCAGTACTATCATCATGCAATCGAAATCCTCAACAATAACTACAGCAGCATAGACCTACATGCATCAGGAGATGACAGACTGCAAACTACAATTGAACGTCTCACCCACCAACGTACCAGGGACACAGCCTGTCAAGATGGAAAAGAATACACATAACCACACATCACACTGGCAGAACAATTAAATCATGACTGTGGGAGCCCACAACCCTCACAGATGTGGCAAAAGAACAACATGCCTGCAGGTGACGGATCACAGTGAAGTCTGATCCATGGACTATCACATTTACTAGGAGAACCTAAAATGCATAAGCAGATATTGTGGACACAACAAAAGCAAACCACATGACATATACACTTCCTAAAGAAGAAATGTAGTTCCAACAGCACACTCCACACCGGCAGACATCACAAACACCACCTTCAATGTGAACACAACAGAGCAGGCCCAAACTGACAACATGCATACCGCATGTAAGCCACTCCAGAAGAGGCAACATGCCTTTAGTCACTGGGACCCGCCCTCCTGCGGTGAATCCTGGACTGGGAGGTCAATCAAACTATGCAGTCCAACAGTCTGAAACTCTTTTCACAGAAATGCCTGGCAGAGAGGCATGCAACTAGCTGCCAATGGCAGCTATGTCCTCGTTCATGCTTTCCCTAAATGCCACCATACCCTGGCGCATGCTGTTCCTCAATGCCAGCATGTTCTGGTGAAGATTCCCAATGGCTGGCACCACTGCGTGGCCCATCTGGGTAATATTCTCAGACAATTCCTGCAGAACATGTCCCTGTGTGATGCTCCCATGCAGCAATGCCCCCTTTCACTCAGATTGTCTGGCAGCAAAAGTAGCCCCCAGGTGTGCGTGTTGCCTACGCAGGCCTGATGAAAATGGCCTGCCGTGTCATAATGAGCCAACAGTTTGTGGATGACATCTTGTACCAGATCTACCAGGCCCACCCAGCACTACACACTCCGCAGATCCTGTTGTCAATGGTGTGGCCATGAGGCTGCACCTGCATCTGTCGACACACCAGAGCAAGCCATGTTTGAATCTTAATCCACCTGTGCCCCATTGTCCCTGATTCCATTAGCAGATGTAGGCTGTTGTGCTATAGTCACAGGCAGGCGAGGCCAAGGTGACCTAGGTGTGTCACTCTGGCCCAGCCTCTGATATGAACAGGAGGGATGCCACCTAATCCTGGCTGGTGAGCTCTGGCTATGGTATGAGTTCACCAAACATGTCATCGTCATCAGTAGCCACACTCTTTCTGGGGGAAGAGTCGTCAGGTGTACTCATTATGCATTCCATCACATTGTCTGTCGACCTTGACAATGCCTGCTATGCACATTGCAATATCATCGCACCAAACAGATGCAATGGCTTTGAACACTCAAACTGTACTCTCACTGTGTACACCATGCAAGGCCCATGTCATTGAGGCAGACCTGCAACATTCAGTGTGGTGTGTTCCTGCCACAACACATCGTTTGCATACATGCCAAGGATACAGCCCACAATACCACTGACACAACATGCATGATCCCTCATTTCCAACTTTTCACTCAACGTTCAATCAGTCTGAACCTGTCCATATCTCAGAAGAGACCCAGCTCCCCTTTTCACAGCCCATTAGGTCCGCCCCCTTACAAATGCCATGCTGTGGCAACCACCCACAAGCAGAGGTTAGAAGGGTCACTGTTCACAATCTGCAGCCTTTTACCTCACACTCCCTGATTGGCTCTTTGGAACACAATACCATGAGAAGCCGTGCATGAGGATTGCCCCTGAATAGCCCTGTCCATCCAGTCCACCCTATCTTGCTCATGTGACAGGACACATGAGCTCCACACACCCAGGCCACACACACAGATACCCAGTAGCTATTCTGGAATGTGGCTAACCTGACCTCTCTACAATGTGTGTCCCAACAGAAGGGTTTTCAGACTGAGAATGGGTAACCAGAAGGCAATGGTGGAACTTTACCCAATGTGGTTAGGTGGACCTCTACAACAGCAGGTAAGTCACAATTGCTCTGAGTGCATGTGCTGGCCATCATGTGAAACACTGCCAAATGAATGGGGCAACTGCAGTGCACCCCTCCACATAGAACAGTACACAGGACTGCCTCATGCACAAACTCTAAGGTGTGGGAATAAAGGCACTTAGAGGGCACGGCTACCACCATACCTACCTACAGGTGTATGTCAGTGGTACCAATGGCCTCTGGCAGTATCAGTCTTCAGTTTGGTGCCATATGTGCATATGAGGCTTACCAGCATAATGCCCCTGAAGGCCAGCTAACATGTCTTATAACCAACAAATGCATGCCAGGACATGTGGGACTTACATCCTCATCATCATCTTCTCCATACAGAACAAATGTACACTGGTGTCCTTGCCCATGCTCCTATCCATCCACTACATATCTTTTTTGAGTCAAAGGTGGACATGGCAATAATGAATACCACTAGACACTCAATGGTTGCCACTAACAGTCAGGCCAGGGCACGATGACTGACATTCTATCACAGCCATCTCAGGCTTGTAGATGACTACAGACTTCCAGATGGCATGTGAACCATGTACTGTAACTCATCTTGGCCAGTCTCTGCTATAGCTACTCAAGACTAGGGCTGGGCAAAATTGTGAAATTTCATTCTGCCTGCTGCAGAAGCAAAATCTGAAATATTTCGATCCGTTTTGCTCAAATCCATCATTCTGCTACCCCTGCATATTGAAAGAGCGAAGCAAAGTTTCTTGTGCCATCTTGCGGCCAGAAATGAGCCATGTAATGTTTCCTGTACCACTCCACAAACCTAGCATGAATCGAAAAGAGCAGAACAAAGTTTCTCATGCTGCTGCGCGAACCTAGTATGAATCGAAAAGAGCGGAACAAAGTTTCTCATGCTGCTGCACGAACCTAGAATGAATCGAAAAGAGCGGAACAAAGTTTCTCATGCTGCTGCGCGAACCTAGAATGAATCGAAAAGAGCGGAACAAAGTTTCTCATGCTGCTGCACGAACCTAGAATGAATCGAAAAGAGCGGAACAAAGTTTCTCATGCTGCTGCACGAACCTAGAATGAATCCAAAAGAGCGGAACAAAGTTTCTTGTTCCACTGCATGAACCTAGTACGAATCGAACAACAATCTGCAGGTAGTTCCTCATGCTGCTGCATGAACCTAGCATGAATAGAAAACAGCAGCACAAAGTTTCTCAAGCTGCTTTACGAACCTACCATGATTTGAACAAACAAATTAGCAAAGTTTCTCGTGCAGCTGCTCGAACCTAGCACGGTTTGAAAAACCTGTGCGAAGTTTGTCATGTCGCTGTTCAAACCTACCAGCAATTGAACAAAAAAGCTGCCACGCAGTTTCTTTTGCCGCTGCAAGCAACTTGCACTGATCGTGGAATAGCGTGCAAAGTTTCTCGACTCGAAAAATGACTAGTACATCTCGAAAAAAGACCCACACAAAGCTTCTCGTGTCGTGAACCTAGCATAGATTGATAAAATCCCCACACAAAGTTTCTCATGTCACTGCACGAAACTAGCAAGGATCGAAAAAAAAGACCGGTGCGAAGCTTCTCGTGCGACACAAAACTAACATTGGAATGAAACATCAGGCAATGTGCAAAACCGGGCAGAAAAGAAAGTCTGATTTCCCAGTTTGGGAAGAAGTGGAATCCAGGGCAGATTATGCACTATTTTCCTCACAGATGAAGATTTCACTCACCCCTACTCAAGACATGATGCATGCATGGACAGCAGTAAAGTGTACCCCAGAAAGTCAAGACATGATGCATGCATGGACAGCAGTAAAGTGTACCCCAGAAAGTGGCAACTGTGGTGGCACCATGTGACCCATCTATTGTACCTCCACTCGGCCAGTGCCTGCCATAGCTACTCAAAACATGACGCATACATGTACAGCAGTAAAGGGTAACGCAGAAAGTAGATACTGTGGTGGCACCATGTGACCCATCTATTGTACCTCCACTCGGCCAGTGTCTGCCATAGCTACTCAAAACATGACGCATACAAGTACAGCAGTAAAGGGTAACGCAGAAAGTAGCTACTGTGGTGGCACCATGTGACCCATCTATTGTACCACCACTCGGCCAGTGTCTGCCATAGCTACTCAAAACATGACGCATACATGTACAGCAGTAAAGGGTAACGCAGAAAGTAGCTACTGTGGTGGCACCATGTGACCCATCTATTGTACCTCCACTCGGCCAGTGTCTGCCATAGCTACTCAAAACATGACGCATACATGTACAGCAGTAAAGGGTAACGCAGAAAGTAGCTACTGTGGTGGCACCATGTGACCCATCTATTGTACCTCCACTCGGCCAGTGTCTGCCATAGCTACTCAAAACATGACGCATACATGTACAGCAGTAAAGGGTAACGCAGAAAGTAGATACTGTGGTGGCACCATGTGACCCATCTATTGTACCTCCACTCGGCCAGTGTCTGCCATAGCTACTCAAAACATGACGCATACATGTACAGCAGTAAAGGGTAACGCAGAAAGTAGATACTGTGGTGGCTTCACATGCCCATTCCCTGACCTGACACTTTCATTCGAATGCTGTAACTTGTGTGTTGCATTCAGAGGGAACTTTACCAGGTTGGCTTTTTCTATTGTTTCAAAGATAGATTCATGAGTGAAAGGAAAGATATGTTAAACAGTCCCTGGGATAATGTGTTTTCCAGGTGTGCAAAGACCCATGACATAGGACAGGGCATGTTCACATGACATGTGAAGAGTTGATCAAGAGAAAGACCCTGAATAATTTCCCCTGTACATATGCTGAAATTGAATGTACAGCCAACAACAAAGACATCATGCACACGTCACTCAACAGTTGTGGCCAAACATGTGTACATGCCTCCAATGCTCATGACCTGCTCACTCGATCTATGAGGCCACTAAACACCTCTTTGGATTTTGGAAAGCTCCTCTATGTGGTAGGATCGTCCACCTGTTGCCTGGGCAGAATTCACAGTCCTCTCCAACGTTTCCTTTGTTCTCCTAGTCAGATGCCTCATACACTTAGATAGCTCCATAGCAGAAAGTTGGTTCACTCTACAGGCCTTCATCTTATGTGACATAAGATCACATAAGATCACATAAGATGTGATCTGAGGATGCCGTCCCTTCTCCCCTATGGGGAGACCTTTCCCATGGGGCCATGGCGGTGCGTCCACAGTACAATAGTCCCCCTGGGAGTGGTGGTGCACTGAGGGAGGGACCCCCTAATGGGATTAGGGATGATCATCTTCAGAGAACGCAGTATGCCCCCACATTAGTGCCCCTACAATTCTCTACAATATTGCATCCTCTATTCCCTCCTTGTGATAAGGCCAATATCTATTATTGGCAACTTAATCAATTTAATATACTTGAGAGGGCTCCAACCTTAGATTATGCAGGATATCTCACATCTGACTCTTTGGCATATCCTGAGAAGAAGAGGAAGATGATCAGGAGTCTGAAGATCACTACGGAGAAACAGAAAGAAACATCTACCTTCTTAAGAACTGAGAAGAGGAAGTTGATCAGGAGTCTGAAGATCACTACGGAGAAACAGAAACAAACATCTACCTTCTTAACAACTGAGAAGAGGAAGATGATCAGGAGTCTGAAGATCACTACGGAGAAACAGAAAGAAACATCTACCTTCTTAAGAACTGGGAAGAGGAAGATGATCAGGAGTCTGAAGATCACTACGGAGAAACAGAAAGAAACATCTACCTTCTTAAGAACTGAGAAGAGGAAGATGATCAGGAGTCTGAAGATCACTACGGAGAAACAGAAAGAAACATCTACCTTCTTAACAACTGAGAAGAGGAAGATGATCAGGAGTCTGAAGATCACTACGGAGAAACAGAAAGAAACATCTACCTTCTTAAGAACTGAGAAGAGGAAGATGATCAGGAGTCTGAAGATCACTACGGAGAAACAGAAAGAAACATCTACCTTCTTAAGAACTGAGAAGAGGAAGATGATCAGGAGTCCAAGCATCAGTTTCATGAAGCAAAATGAGTGCTCTAGTTTTTGAGCAAATGTTATTGGTCCAAAGCAACTCCCTTTCGCAGAACAGGGGTTTAAACATCAACCAGCTGACTTGATGGGGGGAATGAGCCTCCAGTGGATGAGCCTCCAGAGAACGATCCTCCAGTGAACTGTCCTCCAAAGAAGAAACCAGCAAAGCAGGTTTTGGCCAGAAGGGCGAGAGCCAGCTGGAGGGAAGCCGAAAGTAGGGGAGGAGGAGAACACGAGTAAGGTCTCAGGAGCCAGGACCACTCAAGCTGTTGGTGTCTGGTACCTTCTGGCTCCCTAATCATCAGCGAAGTGTCCAGCATAGAGGACGCACTGCCAGAAAGAAGCAGACGCCAAGGAAGCTGTTGCCAACTGCAAAGAAGCCCCAAACATTACAGGAGCCTCCAGAGATGCTGCAGCCACTCATGAAACATCAGAACCTTCCAGAGGGGAGCAAACAGGTACACGGGTTGCCTGTGTGGTACAGGAGGTCCGAGGGAACAAGGGGGTGAAGGCGGAGGCCATAATAAGACGGTCTAGGACCCTGGGTACTGGGTGCAAGTCTGGTAAAGGCACCCATTTGAATGTCAGAATCCGAAACCATTCCAAACTGTGCCATTCTGGGACATAAACCCATATGAGAAGCTGAAACAGAGTCAAACCTTATATTGCGGGTCTGCGACCCGCACCCAAAAACTGACAGTCCATATTGGAACTGTTGCTTGGCAGAAGAATAAACCCAGCAACAGTGAATGTTATGAGTCTGGGATTAATTGTCCTCAAGAGGATGAAAGATTGGCAGGAGATTATGCCAAGCACAGTTAAATGTTTCTAGTTTGGGACCTGCACCCAAATTAGAAGTTTGGCTCAGCAGGAGAGTAAACCAAGGCAAATTGAATGTTGCGAGTCTGGGACCCGGACCCAAATGAGAAGTTCTGTGAAAGCATAACTGCTTGGCAGGAGCGTGAACCAAGCAGTTATATTGTGAGTTGGGGATTCGGACCCAGAAGAAAATACAGTACAACAAATCCTATACTTGGCAAAAGGAGTGTGCCAAGTTGGTAGGATAAATAGACACAGCATAAAAAAATATATTTTTGTGAACTACTTATCGACACTTGGTTAAGCAACTACAGGCCTTGGAGACCCCAAAAGGAGAAGAGTGTGATAATGAGGAATCTACAGGAAAGGCTTATGACCCTAATCTTGGAAGCTTACGGTTTTGAAAATGTCCTTAGTTCTACCAATTTTTACCCCAAGAGTTTGGGAACATTTGATATGATGTGATATGGCATTTATAACGTGCCTATACACTAGTGTTTCAATACATTTCTATTTATTGGACTCACAAATAACATCTTTACTTTTAGAAGAGATCATCCTTGCACAGTTAATGTATGTTAATAGTGTTAGGGACAGAAGTAGGCCTTTTGAGACACAACAGGGACAGACTTTATGATTTGGACATTCTGACAGTTTCATTAGTTTTCTTACAGGCAGGGACGCCCCTTTTAGTTTTAGGGACAGAGAGGCCTTTCCCATCCCCTTTTCATATAATAAAGGTTTCTGCCCAAAAACATGCCCCCTTTGTGTCAAAGCCTTACCTCGGCAGCCTCACACTTATTTGTCAGCTCATGCCATAGGTGCTCGCTTTCTTAACTGAGAGGTTACTGCTTTAGTTGGGGGTCAAAAGGCTGAGACAGACTAGATGTTGCTATTCATAAGTATCTTTTATTTGATATTATAAGAAAATCCTTACTTTCCCTAAACTATGGGTTTCCCTACTTAACACAACTAACTAGGGTGTTCGTTGTCAACAGTGAAGTCCAAAGTAAAGTCTGTCCTGTGTCTAAAAACATAGCTATACTGACCATACCACTAGTGCAAAAACAACTAAAGTCTAGGAGAATGACTCCCTTCTTCTGGGATGGCTTTCTCAGCTCTGGTATCTTAGCTACCTCTTGCATATGCTTGTTCAGTTTGGTTAGGGGACTTTTCCAACCTCCTGGTTTACCACTCGCCTCCTGGCTTACCACTCGCCTAGTGTTGAATAATCCTATACATCAATGTCCCTTGTCTTTGGGCTTTGTACACTTTGGGCCTCATTACACGGTAGGAGATAACCATGGCGCTATTAGCGCCATGGCTACCCCATTACCACCTTCTGGGTCCGGGCAGGCGGTATGGGGACTTACCGGGTCATTCCGACCCTGGAGGACCCGGTAAGTCCCCATGCCAATTACCATTTCCCATTCGAGCCCCCATAGGGCTCAATGGGAATGGGGAAAGAGCTAATAACGGTACCGCTATTAGCGGTACCGTTATTAGCTCTGAAGTCCCTCAGCGGGTCCCGTCCTTAACGTGTGGTTTGACCACACGTTAAGGACGGGACCAGCTGAGAGACCTCGTAGTAGGGTGGTAAGGGATTACCGGCACCGGTGCCCTTACCGGTGCCAGTAATCCCTTACTGCCTACCATGTAATGAGGCCCTTTGTCTTTTTCAGGTGTTATTTAATAGTCTGTCTTTCTCGGGTGCCCAATTTGTCTCTTGGGAATTCTGATTACTTTTCTTAATGTTCCAATTCTCAAGTCTCCTATTACTTGGCTTACCACTATGTAGAATATGAGGATTCCAGGGATGACTCTCACTCTTCTGGGCCCCTTGTCTCTCAGGGGGACAAGTATGTTCACCTTCGTGATAATTCTCACTATTTTGGCCTCTTAGCTTCTCACTGGGATGAGTAGAAGGAACACAGTAATGCTTCTTTCTTGTTCACGTGTCCTCTTACTGGGACGAGTAGAGTGAACCCAATATCGATCCTCAATCTCTTGGTCACATGGTTTTCTATTGGGATGAATATGATGAACCCAGTATTGATTTTCACTCTCTTGGTGACTTGTTTCTCTACTGTGATGAGTATAAGGAACCCAGCATTGTTTCTCACTCTCTTGGTCCCTTGTTTCTTTACTGGTATGAGTATGATGAACCCAGTATTGATTCTTACTCTCTCGGTCACTTGCTGTCTTACTGGAATGAATAGGATGGCCCCAGTAATGATTCACAGTCTCTTGACTTTTCACTCTCTCATTCGGATGAGTAGGATGTGAATGCAAATTGATATATTCATTCCGAGCACTCTCATGAATTGTGTCACACCATTCATCAAATTGTCTTTCTTACCGAGACGAATATGATTGTGCCAGTAATGATCCACACATGATTTTCTCATATCATTATTATTGGGACAAGTATGATTGTCCTTGTAATGATCTGTACTTTTCTTTGTTGCCTTAATATTACTGGGACGAGTATGATTGTACCAGTAATGATTCACTTCTGAACTCCACTTCTCAATATTACTGGGACGAGTACGGTTGTGCCAGTAATGATCTGTACTTGACTTTCTTGCCTCAATATTACTGGGATAATTATGATTGTGCCAGTAATGATTCATTTCTCAATTTTACTGGGATGAGTATGCTTCCAGGTCTCCTGCCGTCCCATTACCTTCTCTTCTAGAGGTTGGTGTCATGGGGCCTGCTTGCAGGACGGGGGTGCACTTCTTTCTGCCTTCTCTTTGTCTCTCTCAGCTTCTCAGCATCCCCTCTGCGGTGTCAAAATTGTAGCAGTCTTGAAGTAGTTACCAGACTGCACAGTCCACCACTCCCGGGTCATGCCACCACTCACAACCGGTGATATTCTTTGGGGTTTACTTCCCCTGTTCGCTCCTGCTTCTCTATGTGCTTCACTTGCACGCCTGTGGTTGCCTACTCAGCATGCAGGACTTCCCAGTTTCCATCAGCTTCCATTACAACTCTGGTTTGTAACTCTGGGGCTTCTCTCCTCTTTGATAACGTTCCTTCTTCTCTTTTTATGACACATGGCTGGACCCTCCCCAGCAGAGGATTATAGTCATCTTTCTCTTTAGTTGAGCACTATCTATCACTTGCTCATTCTTCTTCTTCACAGTATTGCCATTTTCTGACAGTTGAGTGATATGTATCACTCGCTCACTCTTCTTCTTCATAGTATTATTACATTGCATTTCTTCAGGTTGAATCTTGGGCCTTAAGGCACAGTAACAAACAGTGGCCTGATCTTTTTGGCCCTTCTGAAGCCTTGGTGTTATTGATGGTCTGAGAGTGAATAATTAAGGGAGTTCCTCTGTGAAATGGGAGACCTTCTTTTGTTTTTGAGTTGTATTAATTATAACTCTATTGGTTTTCTTTGTCCCAGTATGTCTCTAAGTAGTGTCAGTATGTCTCCATGGGTCTTCTTCTTGTTTTCTCCCAACAGGATTGACGTTGTTGTTATAGAGTTGTTTAATGGATTGGAAAGGGAGTTAGTCATTGGAACGGGAGTCCTCATCCCCATGTGGAAAGTCTCTCCTGGTGAGGTCCTATTTAATTCTGCCCATAGGAAGGCTCACCTCCCTACCCTCATGAAAGGCTCCCCCGAGAAGTGACTGAATCCACCAATTCATCACATTCCATTTCCCTTAACATTTTGGATTCCCCTCCTTTATCTCTGCTGTTATTATCTGTTGTTTGCCAGTTCCAAAGGGGTCCACCTAGATAATGAGTAGAGGGTTCCCACAAGTGTAATAGTGAGCAGTTGGTTTTGGAATTCTCTTGTTTTGTTTCTAGTTTGCTAAATGTTAAAATATCTGTATTTAGCCTAAATTCTTCAGGTAACTTTGACTTTACTGTAGTATCTTGGGCTATCTCAGCCAACCACTGGTGTACTTGCAGGAGGTCGTTACCATGAGCTGTCTCCTCAGGTAGGTTAGGGATAACAGCTGCTTCTAAATTTAAGGTTTCCCCAAAAATGACCACAGATATTGGAGTAAAGTGGACATTCTCAATATCACCATGAATACAATGTACAGGTCCTTTGAAGGATGCCTCGCATCCTAAGGATAGTACTATTGGGTGAACGGCACATCCCTTACTCCGAGAATCAAACTGGGCCCACACGCTTTTCTGGTGTTTGATGGCAGGCACCTTTTAAAGGGTTTGATTTCCTGCATACAGATATGGGGTTCCTAGTTGTTTTTGGGGTCCCCTACTTTTAGAAAGAGATGTAGGTGAGTCCTTCCTTCACAAATTTGGAGATTTTTCTCTACCTTGAGCATATACTATGGGCACACTAGAGTTCTCAGATTGTCTTGCCCCGGTGTCTCAATTTATCTTGGGACCCTTCCTCTGTGGTGATGAAGGAGGAGACAAGAGATGTAGAAGACAGTGTCAAGTAAGATGTCCCATTTGTCTACACGGGTAGCATTCGTGTTCCTCAATGGAGGGAAGAAAGGAGTGTGGGTGTTGGAAAATATCCCTAATTTCTTCCCCAGAGTGATGAATAGGGATTTTACTTTTTGTAGTAGATCTACTGTTTCCCACACTTTAGAGGTTTCCAACCCCTCTGGAGCCAATTCGGATGGGAGATTGAACGGGGGTCTCATCAAGGCTCCCAGAATCATCTTTCTCAGGGGAGAAAGAACCTTCTTTGAGTCCTTTAGAATCACAGGATTCTTTGTCTCTTATGTAGGTGGTAGGTTCGAAGCACGTCTGACTGAAATATACGTGCGATCATGAACACATATCAGCAACGCTAAGTTCATCTTTGAACTAGCGTCCAGACGGCACGATTTTGGACGTGCCACACGAATCATTCCCCAGGAGTATCCTGACATCAGCCTTTCAGCTGCCTGAGTTCCACTCTTGCTACGGGGACGGTACGAGTGAAGTTATGCCCTGACCTCCCAGTTTATCCATCTTTTTTAAGACCCAGGGAGCTATCCTTACAAAGCTCAGAGCAGTCTGTACTCGGGCCATCCATTTTCGTGGACTGGGTTCAGCCACATATTCTCCTAGCAAGCAACAAATAGTGCAGATTGACCGGTCGGGCCTGGCCGGGGAGCCTGCCCCACAGTGAGATTCATTACAAGGCCATAGTGGGGCAACCTACTTGCCCTGATGAAGGCGGTTCTTGTTCAAAAATACATATCCCTCTGATGCATTTTCAAGTTGGATAATTTTTCCGCCGAAACGTGTACTATGTGCAAGGAGGGTGTACAATTGCTGGCCAGAATTTAACATCACAAACTGGCCACGTTCCCCCTGTCACGTTGGCACCCGCAAGATTAGGAGCTTTTTGAATATAAGCTACTCCAGGACCTAGATGGTTACAGGTCCACAAGAGCGCCAATTTATTGACGCCCACGATATCCACATGTTTCATACATGGGTTATGTTTTGCACTTCAAGTTAATCATGTACCTTTCCCTTACGGGGTATGTTTTGCACTTTCAACTTATTATGTACTGAAGTGCCCTTATGGGTTATGTTTTGCACTTTCAATTTAATTATGTACTGAAGAGGATTTTACATTTCTGATTTCACTATTTGTCTTTGTTGGGAATATTGAATTCTGCTATATGTATGTACTCCACAAATGTTTTTTGAAATTTTGTCTCAATACAAGCCATGTATATCCACAGCCTTTGATGTGTGTGAGTTTTTCCCTTTTTTTCTCTTTTCTTTTTTCTTTCTGGACAATTTCATGGGTCACAAATTTAGGGACTCAATCCATTAGTACGAACATACCAGGTTCCTCAATTCTAATTACATGTTGTGTTTCATTTATTGACACAAATTGGGAATGAACCTGGGCAGTAGCAGCTCTACCTCTCTTTTGGTTCTGCAGGTTCGAAGTGAACCTTGTGGGAACTTGCATTTTCCGAAACACATTTTTGGGATCTTTTCCTCTAAGACTCAATCTCCCCGGGTTTTCTAGATCTTGCTCTCTGGTCTCCTAATCTAATGGTTTCTGTAAGAGGACTAGTAATTCGCCCCTCTGAATTTTGATAAGCTCAGTGGAATGATTTAGGAGAATAAAACAGAACTCTTCTTCCTGGTGCAAAAGGAACAAAACAATTAGTCTGGTTTTCCGACAAGGTTTGGCCGGTGGAATTACATAGATTTAAAAAAACCTGGATGGATGTCTACAAGGAAACCCAGACTCAGTATGACTTTGTCTCATCCAGGAATCCATTTTCCCCTTGGACTAAAGATGTTATAATCGTTCCCCTCAACACTCTTCCGACTAGGCAAAACAGTTTCAGGACTCAAGATATGAAAGCTGAGGCCGAAGCTATTTATTATTTTGCGCGTCTCTTCTATTTTTGGCCTTCTCTTTTTTTGATCACTTCTCTTTTGTTGGCACCTTCTATTTTGGCATCCCCTTTTCCTTCCATGGCCTTTGACATGTATTTTGGTTGGCCTAAGATTGAGCGATATCTCAAGCCATTTAGACGTTGCTGTACATAGTGAAACATAACATATAGACGGATGCAACAAAAAGGTACCTTTGTTTGACCCCAAAAAGATGATAGCATTGAACCCTGGTTCTGAGGAATGCAACAAAGCTTGAAAGGTTGCAGAAACCTGTTGACAGATTGTGGGATATCCGTCCGACATTTGTTTGGGATACCCTAACCTAAATAACTGTATTTTATCAATTGCCCAGTCTATTTGGCATACATATTCTGGGATGGGTTTAATAAAACATAGAAGCACAGTTCTCCACCTGAATGTATTACTTCTAGACACATTTCAATTAATGCCACTCCAGTTGTGGGTCAAATGACTGTAGACCTCTGTATGGTTAAGATTTGTGTAATCCTTTTTTATGAATATTAACCTACTCATGGACAGCCCATATATATGAAGCCCGCAGGGATTACGGGGGCGGGTGTTGTGGCCCGATGTTTGCCCATTTTGCAAGCCCAGGAGGGCCACCATAGCTCTGAGGGGAGGCCACGCCCCCTCCTCATAAAGTCACCGGCATCATCCCACAGGGCCTGAAGCCCGCAGGGATTAAGGGCGCAGGTGTTTCAGGCCGATGGTTGGCCATTTTGCAAGCCCAGGAGGGCCACCGTAGCTCTGATGCGAGGCCACGTCCCCTATTCATAAAGTCACCGGCATCATCCCGCAGGGCCTGAAGCCTGCGGGGATTGAGGGCGTGGGTGTTGCGCACCCGTAGGGTGTTTGGCGCCTGGAGGCAGAGGCGCAAAATCACCCCAGCTTGAATGGAGTGCTCTTGTGTACCCTTGTGTACCCTAAGGATGGTGGGGGTTCAAGGTAGTGTCTGAGCCCAAAACCCGGACTATGAGGTGAGCTCGATCCAGCTACTGTCAGATTGCAAGATTGCGCTGGGAGGAGGGGAACCTGGAACCTTTTACACAGCAGGCGCACACAGGCACTTGGCGCACACAGTGCTCCGTGTTGCAGCCCAGTCCAGCCCAGAACAGTGCGATCTCCGTGTGTTGTGTTGAGGTGAGACCCCTCTCTGGAACTGGAAGGACTTCTTTCTATCAAGGATATATGATGGTTGCCTCCCCCACCCCCGGATGTTTCCTGCAGAGCCTTGGCTGGAGGAGATATCTCTTCCCCCTTCCCCCCCCCTAACATTCTACATCCTAGCTTCTGTCAAACCTACAGGGCCCCCCAGCCTCTTTGGTGCAATGGAAGCAAATCATGGGCAGAAGACTGATGGGGGCATATCACTTAAAGCTCCGGGTGTCATGCAGGGAGTCAGACAGGGAATGGGAGCCCATCCTGGAAGCATCTGCATGAATGGAGCTCCTGCCCATCTGTACTCAGTCTCTGTGTGTGCTAAAGAGGGAGACTCTGTGGACCCTACCTTCAAGCCACCCTGCACTTCTGTCCCACAGGTGGGGCCTCTAATATGGCCTATGTGCCCACTTATGGTTCTGTTCTGACTCCTCTCCCCACTTTCGGTCCGCTAAGTCCCTTCCTGGATGAATCTGTGCCCCTGTCAATTTGTTAACCCCTGGAGGCGGCCTTGACTGTGTGGCCGCTGCCACTCTCCTGGACACTTTGGCCATCAGTTACGAGAGGATTTCTATGGGCATTTCAAAGCTGACTTATACGAATGTATCATTGGTTCCATCTTTGGTCCCACCTTTGGCTGCTTCCCTGGGACTGGCCCCTCTTTGTCCATCTTCTGACCAAAATTCTGGCGTCACAGTCCTACAGCCGCCATTGGTTGCCCCAGTATCCGAAGCACACCCTCAAGCACATTCCCCTGTTTCTTCTGTGTCCTTGTCTCGGGATTCGGGAGTTAAGGGTTCAGGTGGTCTGGGTGGGGTGGGGATAGTCCAATGTTCTGTCCAGCATTGGGAGCGAGTTCACAATTGATGTCCTCTCGGGGGCTAGTTCCTTGCTTCCTCTCACCCCTCTTTGGGCTTCCAAACCCCCTCAAAAGGAGAACACTGTCCATCAGCCCCACCTTTCTCTGAACCTGCAAAACTGTCAAGCTGTCCCTGTCCCCTCCTGCTCACTGAGATGGCCGAGATCAAAAATCTTCTATTAGTTTTGATCAAGGAGGTGTCAGGGGGAAGGGGGGAAGGTGGTGTGGGGAGAGGTGGTGAGGGTTTAGCAGGGGATGGCCCAGGGGGGTCAGAGGGACTCAAGTCAGAGTCCTTCAAATGGATTCAGCCCTTGCACTCCTGTCTGTCTCCTGCCTCTGTGGTCATGACTCTCCCACCCACAAGGAGCCGTTTACAGGCAGTTCCCACCCTAGTCCCTCCATTACAGAGGGAGCACACCGGGTCCCTAGTCCCGGGGGCCGAGCACCTATCTTAGCGGAACTTAGAGGGGAGAGTTCAGGGCAACTTGCATTTAGTGGGGAGGGGGGACAGTGCTCTAATCCCAAGTCAGGGGAGACCTCCATCGGGGCACAAGACACTCGAAGGCTGCAGCAGTTCGACAATGTTTCTCCACGGTGTCCCAAAACTATTGCCAGACACAAGAGAACCAAAGGACGCCCTCAGGAACCAATGTTATCATTGGTTACGGACTGTTGGGGAGTGTGGGTTTGTGTCTTGGGTTTCTTTGCTGAGTGCACCAGATTGTCCAATTTTCCAGCCAAAATGGATAAGGTTAAACTGGTTTTCGGGGGCACCTTCATGGCTAGGAACGTTTTGGAAATATGCAATGGCCTGTGGTGGACAAGGAAAAGCAGCATTACAGTGAGTCCACTCTCCACCCCTGCTCCTGTGCGCCCCATGGGAACCTCCCCTAGAAATAGCCCCCTTTCAGGGGCTAATTTGACCCTCAGGGGTACGAGGCGCTATAGGAGTCTCCGGTGGCAGAGGGATGGTAGCGCTTGATATTTGGCCAAAATAACTGTTCGGGGGCGCTCTTGGAGGGTGTTGCCTTTGCATGGCTTTGTTGTTTTTCTTTTTGTTGTGCCTACTGTAATTATGTACTAGAAATGTTTTTTTAGGATACACTTTGATGGCCTTTTTAGGCCGAATAAAGTTGTTTGACTGACTGACTGATATATATATATATACTGATATATATATATATTTACCAAATTAACCTTATAATTGAAGTAATTATAATTCCTATAAAGGGGGTTTAAGGCTAGCCACTTGGGTTCAGAAGAATACTTCTCTATCCCCTTTTTCTGATAAGCGGCATGTTATCACAGCCCAGGGACAGTGTTCTCTCTAGGGGAAGTGAAAGTGCTAGCGACTAAGCCATCATAAGTGAACAAGTAGTCCCTTCAGTTGTTCTGCTCCCGCTACAGCACACTGGTGTTGCACGATGCCTGCATGTGTGGGATGGTGGCCAGGGAGGGCTGGGGGATGTGGGCAGTGAATTTGACAGGAATGTAGAGTGACCCACAAATAAATTCCTTGTATGGATGGCCATCTAATGTTTGAGATTCCCATGTCCACAAGACATTTAATTCTCCCTGCTGTGCCCATGCTTTTGCCATACCGCAGAAGAAGCATTATACGTTTGTAAAGTGCCATGAAGCATAGTGACATTTAGTGTAGGTGTAATGTAGGGTCTGCCATTGACTCTGTGTATTGCCTACAGTTCTCCCAGAGTGTCTAGAATGCTCGTAGTAAGATGGACAGACATCAGTCTGTGAATTTGTGGTCGAGTTCCCATATCCCCAAATGCCCACCCCACGACTTTGTCTCTGCAGACATGCATTTGAGACATGCATCTATGTCTAGTGAAATGTACACATGTTGTTGGCTCTAATGTCTGCATGGCCACATGTCACAGATTTCTATAGATATGTGCAGGGTTCAAATTTGGACTAACCACTGGCTATTGGCTTGTTATAATTGAGTCGTGGTGAGTAAGCAAGGATGTGCTGTGTGTAGAATTGAGTTGACCTTTGATGAATGATGCTGCTTGTTGTAGGGCATAGGGCGTCATTACGAGTATGGAGGTAGCCATGGTGCTATTAGCGCCATAGCTGCCTCCATACCGGGCTCCAATACCTGGTTCCTGCAATGAGGACTTACCGGGTCATTCCGACATTGGAGGACCCGCTGATTCCTCCTTGCAGGAAACCATCCCCATTCCCATTTGAGCCCCCATAGGACTCAATGGGAATGGGGAGGGAGCTAATAACAGTGCTGTCAATAACGTCCCGTTATTAGCTCCCTCTTCCCCTCACGGGACCCGTGAAGGACGCCTGGTTTTACCGCAAATGGAACCTCGTAATCGGCGCTCCCGTAATGAAGGGTGCCGGTACCGTACCGGCACCCTTTATTACGGGAGCGCCAGGGTTATAATGAGGCCCACTGTTAAGGTGTGCCATGTGGTGTCCAGAAGGTCTTCTATGGGGTCATAAACCACATCCAGGTGGGAGGGACCAAGGTTTGGATGGAAGGTGTGATTTATTTAGCTTAGATGAGGGAAAATTGTTTCATTATGGGTGCATGTTGGTAATTATGTTTTCCAGGTTCATTGCTATGTGCAAGTTGAAGGAAATGTGTCTGTCATTGTGGAGGATAAGTGCCTTTGTGCAGGTAGGCAGGCGGCTCCTTTTTCACAGTTAGGTCACTGCCCACCGCACGCCCTGCTGTCCTAAGGGCAGTAAGGACCTAGTACAGGTTAGTTCCAGTGTTGACAACTTTGGACCAGGAGGTACCGAAACCAGATGTCCTGCTCCTCACACATCAGGCACCCTCCCTTTAATGATTTCAAAACCCCTCGCTCTCCCTCCAGCTCAGACATATCATCTTCCCTCATTGGTGACATTGCTGTTCACAGGCAACATCATGGGCATGGCATTGCGGCTACCTCAGATATGTCTCCTTAGGGCCCATCACCTCCACCACTGCATGCAATCCACTACCTAACATGCTTTATATGTTGCCAAGCCGAACCTCACACATGCCATTTACACCTTACACATGACAGAGAGTATATCACCCATCTACTCCAACAAGCCAGAGATACCCTTCCACAATGCCTACAGCTTACTATATAGATGCTGTTCATAGAAGATGGTGAGAGGCATCCCCAATACTCACTATGGTTCATGTACATGCCCCTAATGGAGCTCAACACTAGTGGGCCTTTGCTCGTACTCTCGGTTAACTTCCTGCTTTCAATATCAAACCCAGACTGCTTGACCATCATGTCACTTGCACCAAAGTACAGTCAATGTTCCGTTACAGACTTGACAGACTTGCTCACCGCAATGTATCTCCCTCATGCCAACACCTTCTTCCTAAGTGACGTAGATATTCATGCCAATCCTGGTTTGAATTGGCTGAACAAAGGTGCCCAGAGCATTGTCATCACTTTGAACCAGACACAGTACACAATATGGGCGACAGACATATAAAAGGTTGTGTCCCCTCCCTCATCATGTGCACCCTGAACACCCTCTGTAATGGGTGTCTAATCATGCTGTACTGGTTGGTGAATGTGATAATTGTGACAGGGCACCACCAAAATGAGCCACGCTGATGCCAACTGACATTTCAAGGGAGTTTATTTGGGATCTTACAATTATCGTAGGTCAGGACAGAAGGGCCGAAGTTTCATACGACAAGGGGCTTTGGAGAATGTTGGCTCTAGGGTCGGCCCTCTCCCCCCCCTAGTCCACGTGTCCTTAGCAAGTGTTAGTGCTGATGCCAAGTGGCACACACTCTCTGCTTCTGTCTTTGGCTAGCATTGGTTTCCCCAAGACACTGGCTGTCTGACTCCATAGGGGGCTTCTTTCAGTCCCTGGCTTAACACTGCTTAGAGTATGGGAATGGTGCCTTCATTTGTGTGGTTTGTGCCGTTCAGCACGCACCCCCAGTCTCACCGTGCCCTCTTCTACGCTGGTGTCCCACGTTGTTCTTCTCCCCACAACAGTACTATCCCTCTGATGGTTGACTCCCCCTTCCTGCCTCCACACTTTGATGTTACCTTTCTTTCACATTCTTTCCTCCTCCTCTACTCCTCCACTCACTACTACCACGAACTCCTACTACTGCTCTACTACTCCACCTTCTGCTAGGACTCTCGTGTACTACAACTTCACATCCTTGCCACTGCTACTTCTCTACTACACTGCTACCTCTCTGCACTCACCACTACTCCTACTGTTATACCACTCCACTACTGCTTCTCCTTATTACCAGCTCTCCTTGTTTCTACTACCGCTACTGCTTCCACTACTTATCTGCCTCTACTACCAGTACCACTTATCTTCTCCTACTACTACCACCTCTCTCTTATCAGTACCAGGCACTATGACCGCCACTACGACTGCTCTATATTATCCCCTATTCACTCTCACTATTTCTCCTCTACCACCACTATGACTAACTCCACTTACAACTACTACCTCTCCTCTACTCCCACTCTTCCACTTTACCCTCTCCTCATACCCACGCACAACCACTCCACAGACCTCTCTTCCAAAAAACCTCCACAGTCCTTCCACACCGTCCTCCACTGGTCTCTTGGACGTCCTCCTTCCCTTGCCTGTCCTTGCCCAGCTAACCCGCTCTTAAGCTTTCTCCAGGTTAGTCTTTAAATAGCCCACACCCTCCCAGGATTGGCCAGCTGTCTCCACCCAATCGCATGCCTGGTCTCCAAGAGTGTCACGGGTGAAGGGCTGCTGAAGGCTTCAACATGGCTTTAAGCCCAACGCCCTTTTCTACACAGCACTGCTGCGTTCCCAACATGGGCACTGTAATGGCCCGCATGGAACTGCTGTTCCCTTTTGTCTTGGCGTAGGTGTAGTTTTCCGGTGGGCTAGTGGAGGTCTCTTTTTTAAACGCAAGCGCGCCCTCTGATACCGCCAGTTAGAGGCGTGCTCTTCTCCAGGATTCCAGCATCCTTCTCTGGGATGCTGCCGACCCTTTTCCTCTTTCTTCATAGCAGCGGACTGCGGCGGGTTCCCATGGTGCAGCTCCGACCCTCTGCTTCTTCCTGTCGGTGCCAGCTCCTCCTCCTCCCTCCGATGTTGCAGTATCCGGTGGTTGCTTGGGCTTTTGCAACTTCCGCTTTGTTGGTTTCTCCCTGCCATGGAGCAGGTAAGGAGTTGCTGGGAGGGGATCCGCAGACACACACTCCGGCACCCCCGTTGGTATTGGGGGTTGGGCTCCCTCTTTCCCCTGACAAGCAGCCCTGTCACGCAATTCACTCTCACATTAGTCATACCACCCAAGTCAGGCATATCCATGGGGTGGGCAGCAAAACGGTATTCAGATCAGTCAGTCACTTCGCTGTGTTAGCTGTCAGGGTAGACCCCAGCAACATCCATCTCACATGACATGACATGACATGACATGATATGACATGATATGATATGATATGAGTGAAAGTACCATGACTGCAAGTTGCTTATCCAAACAATGTTTAGTCGTGTTGCAACACTTCAACCAATATGCACCTGTGTGCCACCACACCCTGTAGCCTTGACCTTCCACAGTTGGGTGCACTGAAGCCCTCCACCCCTATAATCATGGAAAGTGTAGCGAAGGAGGGACTTAAGCACTTTCTCGCACTGCAGCCATGCATGGCCATGTTAGGTAAGTGTCCGCTACCCACAGAGAACTGATGACCAAATGATGCGTGAAAACCAGAAGTAAGGAGTGCCACAGAGGCAGAATCCTGCTGGGGCTGTTATGCTTTGCAGAAGGGCCTCCACAGCACACACATGCCGTGGTCCATGCGGGATTCAGACACCATGGAATGCACCATCATGTAGTGGTTGTGCTGGTTGCACATGCTCATGATTCGGCAACTGCACAATGCATTGCCTAAGTCCACCGAATGGCACATTGTCTTTGGTGAACACCCTCTCTGCCTTGCATGATAGGACCACTCACATAATTCTTTGCCTGGAGCTTGGGGGGAGAAGGGCAGGCATTCATTAATATGTGCCCTATGATTGTGGCACTGACTCGCTGCAATCGCCTCTTTAGTGCCTTCCTTTGTGGCATAAAGTGTCCAAGGCTTGGGCTTTGCGCAGCGTTTATTTTGTGATTCAGCTCCTCATGCAATAGTTTTGCCTGGCGCATTCTTAGTGGTGACGCTTGGGCGTTGTGCGATGTTTGCACTTTTTGATAAATTGGGCTCTGGGCATCACAAGAGTCATTGGCACACCTTCATCTTAATTTGTGGGGAGTTTATGCAGTTGCTATTGTGTAACTAAGGTTACCTCAGGGCTTTGCGCGGTATATAAATGACAAAATAAATAAATAAATAACTAGAAAATGAGTTATTCACTGGCTATGACTGTTATATACTTGGCAACGAGGGGTAGCACTCACACAAGCACATACAAACAAATGTATACTTGCACATAAACACTCACACATGCCCAAACAGGGACTCAAATAGACGCACAGATATGCACATACAAGCAAAAAAGACACACACAGATGCACTCACTTAAGCATTTGCTCTCAAACGCATGCATACCTACACACATCTGCACAGGAATACCAACAGACACACTGAAAAAGTGTTTTCAATGGGCTCCTCTTGTGATACAGCAGTTCTCATGTGGTGTGTGTGGGTCAGCGGGTAATGGGACCTCACCTCCTCCCTTGCCCAATTTGAAAGCGTCATATGGGAGCTGGGCGTGGTAGCAGCCTACTGGCTATGGGAGCGTCATGCACAATGCTTGGCGCACGGCATGAAAAGAGGCGATGGGTACATGTCATGGGAGAAAGGTGCAGTGGGTAGGGGTGTGGTATAGAACATGCGAAAGTGGTGCAGGGGGGAGAATCAGGCTGGGCTCAGGATAATGATTTAGAAATCAGTGTGTGGGAGCCATGTATATGGATGAGAGCATGGTGCAGTGAGCCAACTAAATGAGAAAGGGTAATAGGGCGATGTAGAGGTGAGCTGACTGGGTGGGGCTAGGACCTTGTGATGGGAAGGAATGTGGGGGATGGGAGCAAGGATTCATGATCCGGTTAAACCAATCGTGCATTTCCCTTTGACATACCATCACATGCAAATATGTTTCCCCCTTCCCCGTGTGCACCTGACACATGTTTACCCTGCACAGACTGTACTGTGTAGTCAAACTCTTCTTCCCTATACATGAAGTTGCTGTGTTTTGTTCATTAAACAATAAAGTGTTCTGTTGGCGTGCCTAACACAGCATTCCAACTACTTTTAGAGGGCAGCGCATGAATCACAGGCTGCCACTCCTGTGGCTAAGACAAGTAAGTGATGTGGTATTTATTTATTTATTTAATTATTTTTATTGATTGCATTTGCTACACGCCCAAACCCAAAGGTATCAATCACAGCGTTGGTTACTTGAGAACTTCCCTGGCACAGAGATAGGATTATAGTTACATACATATATTCAGTTACAGCATGTTAACACAGTGACAGTAAAAGTTACCGTCTTAGTCAAATTTGTCAAAGAGCCAGGTGTTGATCAATGTCTTGAATCGTTGTTGTGTTCGCTCATTTCTAACGGGTGTCGGTAGCGTGTTCCAGAACGTTGGTGCTACTACTGGGAAGCTGGAGCCTCCCGGCCTTTTGCTCTTGAAACGAGGAAATTCATTGGATGAGTTTGGACTATTGGACGCAATAGTGAACAGGTAGTGGTGGAAGTATTTGTGGGTAGAACAGGCACAGCTGTGCTAGTAGGACATACGTCGAAGGTTACTTGATGGGTAGGATTTTAGGGTTCCATGTCATTTCATCGCGGGATGTTTTTTAGCAGGGATTTTTACCGCAAATTTTTTATCGAAAAAACCCATCGACATTTTTTAAATCTATTTTTGGTGGTCCTCCCCCAATAACCCCCCGTTCCCTTTCCGTTTTTATCTATTAACAAAAACCCACAACCCATATATATATTTTTTTAACGCCCCCAAAAAAATTCGATGGGTTTTTTTCGATAAAAAATTTGCAGTAAAAAACCCAGCGAAAAAACCTCCCACGATGAAAGGACGTTGTACCCATTTTAGAAGAGCTTGTGGAGTAAGGCAATGATGTGAAAGATTACTGCAGGCGGGAGAGGCTGGGATTTGGAAGGGCATCATGGAATGAGCAGGGGACCATAATTAACAGGCTGCTCCATAATAAGGTGAGAAGTACTTGCATAGGTTTAAGAAGGGGCCAGTGTGTGTTGATGAGGGTGGGCAGAGCAGAATTGAGTAATATGCAAGAGGATCAAATAAGAGGACGCTTGGACATGATTCTAATGGAGCTAATGTCCAAGCGCTAATGAAGCAAAGGAGGACAAGTGACAGGGGATGAGATGAACAGTGACACCACTGGAAGCATGGATGTTTTCATGATCGCTTTGTAACCTTCCTTGAGCAAACATGCACCTTTATAGATCTGCGTAGCACAGATGTTGCCCTCAACATCTTAGCCTTGTCTACCATTGGTGCCCACGGGCATCTGGCTTCCGCCCAGGGCTCTGCTCACTCTGCTGGGGTGCTAAGAGCCCATAGTGTATGAAGATGGGCTGGGATGGGCCCCGCTTCTCTGCAACTGGGAGGGATGTGAGTAATTAAAAGAGGAGGTACAGCCGACCTGATTACGTATGGCAGTTACTAGTGCAGTAGCAGGACTGAATTTAGTGCTCATGAACTTGTGTGTGTAGTGCTGCTTAATTGGGTTCTACTGCACGTGAACACATCGAACGCATTTACAGAAGGCGTGAATCTTGTGTGAAAAGGTGAATCTTAAATCATGTAATTGCTAAGTGGTATTAATATTTGCCTGTCCTTTGGGCTGTTTGAAGACAAGCAATCACAAGGCGTTTTGTGATATTGTATGCATGTATGTATGTAAAGTTCTGATTTTGTAGATGGATTCCAAATAAAGGTTGAATGGATTTAAATTGCTGTTATATTATAAGTACAATACAATTGAACATTTAAATGGAATGGTGTATAAAATTGAAATTAAATAGTCATCTAATTAAAACAAAAATACAATAGGCCTCATTACAACCCTGGCAGTCCGGCAACTACGGTACCGGTAAGCATGACAGTACCGCAGTTCCTGGACCACCATACTACTTGTTGTGGTCACGGGTGCCTGTCAGGTTTTTCCTGGCGGGCTGACCGGCTCCCGCGAGCTTAGCACATTGGATGCATCGGCACAACTCTGAATGTGCCGGTGCATCCGACGTCCCCATCCCCATTCAGCCCTATGGGGCAGAATGGGGATTTGGAGGCTCTTGATTCCAGCACCCGAAAATGGGCAAGTACCGGGTCCGCCTAACTCGGCATTCATGGGTGCCAGAAAAAATGCAACTCCGGTTTAACTCCGGCCGATTTTACCGGCACGGCTACCGCCTGAGTTATTGTCCACCCATTAGCATTCCCAGTTGGGCCATTAAAGATACTTTTATTTTTATTAAACAGCTTCTTCTCAAAGGGGGTAACCTTAACCCCCAGATATGCCCCCACTTTCCCTTACTCTGACCAACAATACAGTTCCTGGCTGCCCCACCTCTCTTCTACCTTCATCCAGCCTCTGGGTAGTCTTTCAAACGTTCATCACCCTGCCTTTTCAAATTCGAGATCTTTTTGTTTTCGAGCTTTTTCATTCGATTTTTAGAGCATTCTCCCTTTTTCCTTCCATGTTTTGAGTGTTTAGCGTTTTAATAAAATAATACATAGAAAGCTGCACGTGATGCACTTGTTCCCCCTGTAACGCTGCTTTTACATGAGAGCTGCTGATCCAATCAAGCCAGGAAATCACATTATGTGTGTGTGTGTGCGTGCGTGCGTGCGTGCAGCGTGCGTGCGCGTGCTCTAATACACAGTAGAAAGGGGAGCTACCTTTCATAACACGAGAGATTAAATTGTCAGTTTTTACAGAAGCTTATTTCCCACAGCTTTATTAGACAAGAGCTCTGCATTTGATTGAATAGCACCTGCAGGACAGCCATGTTATCGAAAGAAGCCCATCCGTCTTCTTGTCAGAGTTACGAATGAAGTAAGAAACACCTGAGAGTATTTGAGCATGCTATCATTACAACTCATCCAGAGTAAGCAGAGACCAGGCCCCAAAGCAACAAAAACAAATCATGTTCTTCAAATTGCCACACATTCATCTGTCTAGAAGCCAAAGATGATGACGATAGGGTAGGTGGAAACACATTGAACAAGCGAGAACTGGGTAGGGTAATAGTGCATACAATTGTGGGTGAGAGAGAGACGGAGAAAGTGGGAAAGAAAGAGAGAGGTATCGGGGAGAGAGAGAGAGACAGAGAGATAGAGAGAGAGACAGAGAGAGGGAGATAGAGAGAAAGGAGAGAGAGAGAGAGAGATGAGAAGCTGGGAAAGAGAGCTGGAGAGAGAGAGAAAGGCGAGAGAGGGGCGGAGAAATGAGAAAGAAAGGGATGGGGGAGGGAGTGGGGGAGAAAGGGAGAGAGTGAGGGGAGAGAGAGTGCAAAACAGACAGAGAGAGCTGGAGGTGAGCAAGAAAGAGAGAGGGTGAGAGAGAAAGAGGGGGTAGAGAGAGAGAGAGGTGGGTAGAAAGAGAGAGAGAGATGGAGAACGTGGGATAGAATGAGGGGAAGAGAGAGAGAGAGAGAGAAAGAAAGAAAGAGAAAGACGGAGAGAGAGACAGAGAGAAAGAGCGAGAGATGAAGAATGGAGGGAAGAAGAGAGAGAGAGAGAGAGAGACAGAGAGATTCCGAAAGAGAAAGTGATTCGCTACTGGAGATTTATCTAAATCTTATCTGATGTCTATCTATCTATATATATTGGTATTTGTATAGCGCTAAATCGCCCAAGGGCCTCAGAGCACTCACAAGGACGGAGACACACAAAAAAACATGAATGGCAGATGACTGGAATATAGGAAGACCAGAGCATGATATGAGAAAGAAGGAGAAAAATTGTAATCAGTGCCGTCATCAAATAACCAGATCTTGAGTTGCTTTTTAAAGGTATTCAAGTTCTTTAAAGACAAAGGCAGTGAATTCCAAATCTTGGGAGCCAAGAAGCTAAAGTTAAGGCTACCAACTATTTAAAGGAGCTGGCGAGGTTGAACCAACTCTTGATTATTAGTGGATCGCAAATTTCTTCTAATGGGTGCTTTCTGTATTTTGTCAGAGAGATATTTGGGAGCCGTACCAGATAGACATTTGAAGATCATTACAGCACTTTTGAACTTAATTCTTTGACCAACTGGGAGCCAGTGAAGATTCCTTCTCTCGGTCGATATCTTCAAGTACTTACTGAGGCCATTGACTGCTCTAACTGCTCCATTCTGAACAGTTTGGAGTTTTCTTATATTCGATTTAGAGGTTCCTATCAGCAAGCTGTTGCAATAATCAAGCTTAGAATTAACTCTAGCGCCAGCTATAATAGCCAGATTGGGTTTAGAAAGATATGGGCGGATTTGCCAGAGAAGATTGGAGAAAAAGGCGCAGTTAGACTTAAGGTATGAGACATGCCTTTTAAAAGAGAAATGAGAATCCATAAAGACGCCTAGCACTTTTACATGATCAGAAACCAAGATGTTGCTGTTGTTGATGTTAAAGCTTCGATAGTTCTCATCTAAATTATTTAATCTCTGGGGTGTACCGATTATCATAAGCTCGGTTTTGGCCTCATTAAGAGCTAAAGAATTAGAAGCCATCCAGACTTGTATAGCTGAAAAGACCTCTCCTACTCTGTAAGCATATTGTTCATAGTTTCCAGATAGAATAAAAAACAACTTTGTGTCATCAGCATAATTTGTAAACCTGACACCCATAGTTCGTAAAATGTCACACAGTAGTTTGGAGAAAATGTTAAATAGAAGTGGCGACAAACAAGATCCTCTGAGGGACTCTGCATAAGAGGGGAATTATTAGTGAGGAGGAATTCCCCTTAACGACTGCTGCAGATCTAGGACCTAAATAAAATGTCAACCACTCAGCTGCAGACTGGGAGCATCTACGAACTGTGGTGAGTCTTTCGGCGAGAAGTTCATGGTTAATCAGATCAAAAGCTGAAGAAAGATCCAACAAGAGAAGCAATGCAGGATTACCTTTCTCTATAATGGAAGCAATATTATTTTGAAGGTCCAAGAGGGCCGTCTCAGTGCCATGATTGGCACGAAAGCCAGATTGTTCCTCTGCAAGAATGTTGTACTTTCAACAAATTTTTGATATTGTACATACGCAATCTTATCAATGATCTTTAGGAAAAACAGAACATTAGTAATAGGTCTAAAGTTGCCAGGTATTGAGGGATCAAGATTATCTTTCTTTAAGAGAGGAGTGATCCAGGCATGTAGGATTCCTCGAAGGATTGATTAACGAAGTGCGTTACCCAAGGGGCCAAAGTATCAGCAAAGTCCTTAAAGAGTTTAGCTGGTAAAGCACCCCCTTAGCAAGAGGAAGGTTTTAGATTGTGAATAATATCGAGAACCTTTGATTCTGATACTCTTTCAAAAGAGAAAACTTCAGGGAGGTTTTAGCACCCTGGTCAGTTCTCTCTAGCGTCGGGAGATGGTTCGGGAGAATTAGCAGTTGCTCTTTGATGGCCTGTTGGTGTTTCTCGGTTTTGCTGTTAAAGCCGTCATGGATGGCTTGGCACCAGGCATTGCTCTCTTGTGTCTGATTAATAGGCAAAGGATTTTTCAATTCTTGCAAAATTGAAAAGATTTCCTTAGTATGAGATTTAGCATGACAATTTCTATCATTTAGGTGATTGGCTTTGGCGTTCTGGATTATTTCTTTATAACCTTTGACAGCCTGTTTATAACACACCATGCGCCTCATTACGAGATTGGTGGTAGTCATGGTGCTATTTGTGCCATGACTCCCACCAATAACGGGTCCGGCACCAGTGTAGTTCAATGGGGACTTACCGGTCTAGTCCGACCCTGGCGGGACCAGTAAGTCCCCATTGAACATGCCATTCCCCATAGGGCTCAATGGGAATGGGGAGGGCGCTGATAACGGGCTCCCAACATGCAAGCCCATTATTAGCGCCCTCGTCCCTTAGCGGGACCTGTAAGGGATGTGTGGTCTGACCACACGTTCCTTACGGTCCCCGCCAAGGGACCTCAGAAAAGGGCGGTAGGGGATTACCGGCAACGGTCTCCTTACCGGTGATGGCACCCTTACCGCTCTACTCGTAATGAAGCCCCATATTTTCAATGAATGGAGCTTTTCTCCAAGTTCTTTCAGCTGTCTGTTTGATGCGTCTGGCTGTTAGAATCTCCTCTGAGAACCACTTGTTCTGCTTGGTGGATTTATTAAATTTTGCTGGTTTAAGAGGGGCGAGCATATCAAATAGAGTGTTGTTGGCTGACCTGAATAACTGAGAACTAGTCGAGGGAGTAATGTTTCTGTAGTGAAGGAAGACGTGGAACCACCAACTCCCTGAAAGCAGCATATGTCACGTTTTTCTGGTTGCGCCAAGTTTTCAGATGGTTATTCTTATTGGGCATATGGGTTGCTGGTGCTTGAGTCAAGCATTCAAAATTAATAAAGTGGTGATCAGACCAGATGCATTGCACAATTGTAGATATGAAGATTTTTTGTTGTGATCCAGTCCAATATATTACCACCCTTATGAGTGGCGCTGTGAACCTGTTGTTGAAAGCCAATGGATTCCAAGGATAAGATTAAATCCTGGGAGGCTTCATCATGAGGGTAGCCAGTGATTGAAGTCACCAAGGATGACAAAGGAATGTCCTTAGACAAATGAACTCTAATAGCCTTCAATTGTTCTTCAAAAAGCGGAGTGGTTCTAGGTGGTCGATATATTAATAGCATGCTAACAGAGCATGTGGGATTTATATTGAGTTTTACCATAAGCACTTCACAATTGTCAAGTTTGGAACAGTTGAAAGCGTGTAATTTCAGGGTCTGTTTAAAAATGACAGCCACCCCCCCCTACCACTGTCGTGCATGGATTTAAAGGTGGAATAACCCTCCGGGCTAGCGAGAGGCACGGCATGATGTGTGGAATCAGACATCCATGTCTCAGTGAGAAACAGGAGATCCAAATTCAGCTCTCGGATCTTGTCAGCGATTTCAACTGAATGCTTGACAAGAGGAGACAGCATTTTAAGGTTGTAGCCTTACTACGAGAAGTGGGGTAACATTTTGCTTTGTTAGGGTTTGTATTTTTTTGAAATTGGGGTGCTTCCTCACCCTGACCCTTAGTAACTGAGTCACGGGTTGGATGGATACCCAGGACCTCAGAAATCCTAATAGTATTGTTGGGACAAGGAGGAAATATATCCGGAATGGGTACATGGTTTTCATGCTCCTTACTCAGAGATTCCAATTTTGCCATGTTTTTAGGAGCATTATCGTGTCTGGTTACATTTGTTTGAGGGGTTGTATTGAGCAAATCATCTATATTACCCGTCATGAATGTCGTGGGTGATGTAAGTATCGCTGGGGGAGGGGCAAGCACGTTGCAGGCGTCGAGGTCATTTTTAGACATGACTTCCTCCTGCATGATGTAATTGTGTTTTGACCTCTCAATGCACAAAGCAGTTCTTACCTCTGAGGTGTATCTTGCATGTTTGAGAGCATCCAGGACATCTTGTAGACCCATAACGGCGAGCGGAGTAGAAGGCAGTACTTCCACATACATTCTACTGCCCGCTATTGACCGCCCAACGCGCCGGCGCTGACGCACCTGTCGGGTAGATTTATGGTGGCTAGGGACTACAAGTGTGATGGGACTTGTAGTTCCTAGACACAAACTGCCTTTAACAACCCTGGTATGATAGGAAGTCAATACCGAGGGAATAGCAGAGTGTCTACCAGCACTTGCCGGTAAGTATAATGAAAAGAGATGCACTATAAAATACACAGAAGAAAAAGCACAATAACGGAGCATAATTAAAAATAAACTACTAGCACTAATACTGACGCTGTTTTAAAAGATTAGCATACCCTAAAAGCTGAAATTAAAAATAAGAGGGAAAGCTGACTTGTGTTAAAAAATCAGTTCTTTGACAATTCTCATAAATTCTCACATATCATATTGTAGTCAACATTAAAAGTAAGAGAATAAAGTTGTGCCCCTCTAAGGAGGAGATGTGGCCATCCTTAAGACCTACCAGGACAATCAGACTATGTTCTACTGTAGCTTAGATGCTGTAGCCATGAGAAATACCTTAACAAAACAGAGGTTGAAGATGACATTGGTTTGCAAGGCAGTGAGAGAGACAGCATGCTGCCAAAAAGATGACTGACACTAGGCGCCCGATTCATTGAACTTTTAGTGTTGGAATGTAAAAATACTTTGTGAATCAGGATGTTGGTTGGCAGTGCAAATTCACTTTGCACTATGTTAAAAAAACTCATGGATCAGGCCCTAGATCTCTCCCTAACCAAATGCCAAGAGTTGCATCCCAAGTTTTCAAAGCATCCCCTTCATTCCCAGAGTCAATCTGTATGTTCTCTACGGGCACCCATGCAGAAGCCTGCAAAAATGTGATGTATGCCAGAATCTGATTTTAGGACAAGTGGGCTTAAAAGGGATGTTGTCAATCGTGAGAGGCTGTTGCAGTGCTGGTTATTGTGATGGTTTGGTAAACTTGCAGCCATGTTCAATGTGCGGTTTGTGCTTGCTGTCTGGCTCTGCAATGTACCACGGACAATCTACATGCACCAACATAGGCAATGATCACTGTTTTTCTGTAAACGGTGCAACCGTCCTAATTGTTCCACTCCCTCTCACACATTTGACACTGGAGGACATGTTAAGTACTGTGGGATTTTGCCTCAGACAACGCAGACAGCCCCTTAGCGCTATTTAAATAAAACATTAAGGTATACTTGTTCACCTGTAAGGTTACTGTGTATTTAATCAAGGAGTCACAAAATCCTCAAGTGGGCGGTCTGTTATGTCAGCATGAACATGATACAGGTACTCAAAGGCTAGACCGTAGGCTTGTTTTCCCATTTTCTTTTTTGTATCCTCACTATCTCACTGTGACAAAGCACCAGTGGTACACAGATGAATATCAGTTTCTAAACCATCAATCAGCCCCACACATCTAGTACACCAGAAGGGATCCAAACACATTGGAAATACAAATCAATTATAAACCTCATTGTCCAATTTTGGTAACGTAGACGAACAACAGTCTTATCCCAGCCGATACGATAGATTTCACCTAATCCAATTTCACCTAATCAGAAATCACCAAACTTTTTTTTTCTTCGAATTGGTAAGGTAAGTGGGTACATTTAAAAACATAGATGGGTGGGGTAAGGAGATAGGATAATAGGGGGAAGTGGGTTTGTCTCCCACGCATAATTAAAAAAAATTAGAAGAAAAATAAATCGATGATGTATCCTTTAGGAGAATTGGATTCAGTGAAATCAACGATGATTAGTTGCAACAAAGTGAAAATACAGTTATTACCCAACGATAAAATGGACTGTCCAGTCAAAGGTGTATAAAAGTATCTACTTTATTATTATCACAACAGACAAGTTGGACAGACAGTTCTAGCACACTATAAAATACAACCCACCCTGTAAAGAAGTGCAGAGGTAAGACAGTTTGAAAGACGTCCCACCAACAATCTCCTGTCTGCACGAGGTCCTAACCGTGAGTGTTTTGCAAGAGAAAAGGTAAAGGGGTGAAAACATGTAATACTAAGTCCAACCCTTTTTACTTTCTGTTGTGGATCAAAGGGTCCCTCTGGTCAATGAAGCGCTCTGTCATTCCTGATTAAAAAGGACACTCTCCCTTGAAGCTGCGGTGGGACCAGTCTTTCTGGTGCCATCAATCCACATACTCGTACCTTCTGATGATTACTACAATGCCTGCAGTCCCATACATGACATTTCACTGTCCATTGATACTAAGGGTGGGAGCTGGCGTCAGGTTGACACAGTGCATATCGAAGCTTGTTAGGGTTTCCTGTCTCGTTTGTTAACCACTGCAGCCAGGCCCCCTGTGGGCCTTTTTAAATTGGACTCTGTGTGTAAGTTAATTATGTGAATTGCTGCCACCATCATTAAGGCTAAACAAAAGGACATGGTGGCTCCATGGAGTTTTTTCTTGTTCATTAGGCAGGCCACGGCAGGAGGAAGGTTTTGGCCCTCACCCTTCTGAGATGCATCGTGTACTCCACCTGTCAGATTCCAACTAAATATGAAAGGGGGGACTGCACCTGTAGGCTGTGTCCACCCAGAGTACACCTGTCTATATGTATGTCATGCAGTGAGCATTGAAAAATGTGTGCAGATTAGTCCCACACATTTTCTCAAGGTTGATCTACCATCATTCAATTTCATATAAAATAAATGTTTAATAGACCAGATGAGTGCACACCCACCGTGTGGATGTCGAATTCCTTACACTCAGAAAGTTAGAGGTATGAATTAATACCCTTGCCTTTTTAAAATGTTTCATATTTTGTAACTTCAAATATTTTATCATTGGGAACTTGCAATTTAAGCAATTCTATCATATTTTTTTTCTAATTGTGCTCATGCTCAGATACTTTGATTCCGGTCCTGTGATGGAGTCAGGACTGTGGATGGGGTATCTCTATAGGATGACCGAAGTAACCATATTTGTGCCGCATCCCCTGTAGGTCGAAATGGGGGATGCCTCAGAGTTTACAGAGGCACCTGTCAATAGGCCCATTAATCAGGCAAAGGTTCACAGTTCTCCACACCGGGAACATGTCTCATGAAATGTTAAGACATTGAGGGGGGATAGCTCGGGGCAATGCAAGGCAGCGCAACACAGGTTCAAATCCCGATACCACGCGTAGAAACCAATCTCTGGTATTAATCACTTTATAAAAGAACAATTATAATTATTAGAAAACCTTTTTGGTTTTGCTTGCACCTTTCTTTGCGCCAGTATTTCCTGTCTTCACATATATGATTTATGCTATTCCCAACGAATAAATGAAAGCATTGAAGTCCGTCTGTGTGTAGATTTTTTTTATTTTTTTTTATAATTCTAGGCTCTTTTGGATGACACGTGTTTCAGCATTACACTTTGCCTTTCTCAAATCTGGGCATTTGTGTGACAAAAAATATTGAAATAATAGAAATAAATAAAAAATGTGAAATCATGTCATAGAACTTAAAGATATTTGCATATTCATTTCCCTGTTCAAACACGTGTGAGAGAGTGTGAGAGAGTGAATACATGAAATAAAAAACACAACAAATTTAACCTTATACCAATTTCTGTAGCATAAACCTACAGAGAAAGCATGCGTTAGACAGTTACATACATACATACATACAATTACTTTTTAGCAATTTCAGCCCCAGTTATCATTCTAATGCCTGTTTCATCTTGTCCCCTACTTCGCCCTGGTAAGTATTTTCCTAAAGTTTCCTCCCACTCATTTCCTTTCACAGAAAAGAAAACCTAACTATTGTCATTGTTTATTGTTTTGTTTACGAAATGCATATGCGTGAAACATTTGGTTGCAATTAATGGGCTTTCTTACCCTAAAGTATTGTGGTCCCGATAGTCTGCTTTATTGCAGTCCAGTTAGCAATTGGGGTCAAATCCCATCTGCTACAAAAAGTAAACACATTGAGGATGACCCGGGTTTAAGGCTTAGATCCTAGTTTCATGCAGTGCAGTGTGAGTTTGTTAATTTGCAATTTCCTTCTTAAAGTATGTTACGAATTCCAGAGTATAGAAAAATTAAATAATATAATTTCAGTCTCTCTAAAAAGACGGTTTGACTATGAGGCATCCTCATGGTAGTGTTCATTACACTTTGATAATTTTTAGCTTTGTTGCATCGTGTTAAGGTTCTAAAAAGCATGTTGACCAAGCTCATTTAAAAACAGCACGTTCCCAAATGAGCGGCACTTGCATTGATTGGTCCCAGTTTAGGGTCGGCTTGTGAGAGGACCCTAGGGCTTACCTGAAAAAAGTCCAATTCGTGCTCCAAGCGTCGAGTCAGTTAGAATGCCTCTTGGATGATAGAAGAAGGACTAGATATGACACTGCCTGTGAGGCAGAGTAGTCCTACCTTCATTTCCATCAGATTTCTGATGGCGGCCATGTTATGGGCTAAGTTAGTCATGTGCATATTGCTATAGGGTGTTTGAACCCAAATTCGTTTTAAATCCAAGTATATTTTAAGTGTTAATTTGGTAATAGATATCTAATGTTTTTTGTTTTTTGAGAGGCCTGATGTAATTAGATGCTTTAGTATTTTTTGACCTTGTTGTTGGCCACTTTTGTCAATGCGCTACCACATATTTTGCTCGTATTTCTAATGTACGAACGTCGGGCATTTGTTTATCAAACAGCATTTTTTGTTACTGAAATAGTATTCTGTCTAATTAAAGCATGTGAATATCTTGATTCTAAATGGTTTTGATTTCCACCATTTCTACTGCTAAGCATTCTGGTAGTGGTAGTTCTTCTCTCTCTTCAAATATTCATGTATTGATAGATTAAAAACCTAGATTGACAAGCTCAATACTAATATAGGTGGGATTCTTGATTAAAGGTAGTTTCAAATTGCCGAATTTCAAATGCTAGGCATTCTGGCAGTTGTGGTTTATATCTAACCTTTCCATTTTCTATTTAGATACATGAGAGGCTAGGTTAGTAATTCCGATGCTGAAAATTGATGTCATTTAGATTTATAGGAAAATATAGGTTGCAAAACTTTTTCTGGTCCTATAGAGTCTAAATTCTAAATTCTGGGTTTGCACTCTACTTAAACTTTAAGTTAAAGCATAGAGAATGTTTTTCATATGCCATTTTTTGTTGTTACTGGAAATAGGAATCTGTCTGTGAATATCTTAATTCAAATTGGTTTTGGGTTTCGCAATTACTACCACTAAGCATTCTGGTAGTGGTAGTTCTTCCCTGCCTTTAAATATTCATGTGTTGATAGATTAAAACCTAGATTGGCATTCTCAATACTAACATGCGTGGAATGCTTGATTGGAAGTATTTTCAAATTGCAAAAAAATCACCAAAAGCACCTCAAATTGACCCAATTATAATTATTAGGCCACTGCAAGTACAATTCAAAATTGACCTTGACTAAAACAAGTCGGCTAAAGTCCCACCACACACTAAGCACACATTTAAGTAACCTACTGGTAAAATGTAACTGAGTTCATCCTTTACCTATAGCCTTTACCTGCCTCTCCACCCATGACAATTGGAGGTGCATTTCTAAATCCGTGGAATAAACTGGAAATTATAGCAATATTTTGCCATGGTGTAAACTGCAGACTAACACTTAACGTGGGTACATCACACTGTGCAGTTGATGGCTAGCTAGGTCTTATGGGCATTTAAAAGTGGAACCTGCCATTTACTGAGATCACGGCATCACATACTCGAACCCATTCATGCCTTTATCATCTCATTGCTCAAGTATTAGCATTGTATTTGAGATATACGAGGGAAGCACAAGCAAACCCCATCCCTGAGTTACACAATAATTGTGCCACAACATTTCCACACAACCAAAAAGAGGCTTAAGCCTCCAGACTTGATAATAATTAGGATGAAATTGCAGAGACTTGGTGCAATTCTAGTGAGAAGAGCAAGAAAAGCAGGTGCGACAAAAAGTTAACACTGTAAGAAAGCTCACATTGGCATGATAGACGAGGGCACATACATAAATACATAAATAAATAAAGGGCATGCTTGAGGTCTTGACGCAGAAGCTGGCATGTGCCAGGGCACCCCTGAAGAACAAGAATGAGGAATCGCCTGCTGGATTCTATAGTCCAGAGAGTGGTGATTGCTCTGAAGCCATCAGTGCTTGTGAGAAGCTTTGATAAAGTTTTCTTTTTTACCAGGGCCCATAACAGGCTGTATCCCTGAAGGGTTTCCTTAGGGTGGGGTATATAATTACAGCAGCTTGACAAAACAAAGTGGGGGGAAGAAATTCCTGTGAAGAAGAACTCTCAGGGCATAAGGGAGAAAATAGAGGGCTTGCCTCTAGGGTGCAAGTATGGGTGCTTGCATCAATAAAGAATGTACAGAGACCCCTTGAACAAGAAGGGTAACACTTCCAGCTATTGCCCGTGTAGGAGTGCATCATAGGACTTCTGAAACCCAGAAGATTGTGCATCGTTGAGATTAATTGCCACATAAAGAAGCATGGTAGGGCACAGAAAACCACACTGAGACTCTGTGCAAAATGAAGGACTCCTTTCTAAATTCTGAACTCCTGAAATTCTGGATTACAGTAGGGATTAAACATTAGACAGTAGGTATTTTCGTGACACTGTTTTCTCCCAGATTGTCACCTTTTGTCCTTTTGTATTTTAGTTACCCTATCATTGTACCTGTCGGTGTTTAATCAACCAGATCAAAGTGAACCTGGGTTGGCTGGCCAGAAAGGATGGGATCTCTCAATTAGAATGCATAGCAGTAAAACCCAAGAAAGGGAATTCCCTTCTGATCCATTGGCAACATTTAATTCCATCCAACCTCTACAGATAAACTGTTATAACAAAGGCTAGGCTTATTGTTTCTGGTACAAAGAATGGTGGATTATATGTTTCACCCACTTTCCGTGTTTCAGGTGTTTTGGTCTGTCTCCCCTGTGACATATGGTGTCAGGGGAGCATGGATCAGGATCTGTAACACAAGAATAGACCCACGCACATACATATTAGGACAGTTCTCAGGGAAGAGAATTCATAGAGCACTCCAAAAAGAAGGCTGGTCCTGTGGATTGGGCAAGCCACATCCTTCTACCAGGAAACCACTCTCTCTGCGTAGAGGGAGCACCCCGACAGTGAGATCCCACTCATCCCAATCTGCCTATAGTCTCTAGTACCATCAGCGACACAAGTTTGGTCCCATTTCACCTTAAACATCTTGTGAAGAGAAGGACATTACCAAGTGTGATTAGTTTAGCCTACCGATCTGTTGTAGGCTCCCTTTCTTCGTATGGAAAAACAAGATTAAGACAAGGGTTCTGAGGTTGACCCCAAAGAATCCTTCAAACATGTTCAGCCATCATTAAAATTTGGCTTTACTATTTTGTAAAAAATTCAACTTAAGACTTTACCATATGTTTTCCAAAAGCAGAAGGGTGATTTCATAACTGCATGGGAGCAGGGAACAACAACTGAGGTGGATTGCTGTTATTGACCCTATCAGTCTGACCAAACAGTTCAGAGTGACATCACTAATGGAATATTGTGGTCCAGTGAGTTTCTATGGGCCAGACCAGACAGGGCTGCATGCTTGTTCCCTAAGGGAAATGATGAAATAAAGATGCAGAGATCAGTGATGAGGAATGCAATATTGTATTTAGTGTGTAGGTAATGTTAGTGTTTTGGTGAACTTGCCTAGACTGATCCATCCTGGTGACCATGGGGCTGGTTGGAATGTTGAAGGACAAAAGAATAAAGCAAAATGAAGAACAGAACCCCCTGCCCTAGAATTGGGCTGGGCAGGGGAGAAGATTCTAAATAAAACCATAAGGAAATAGGTGGTGAAGTAGAAAAAAAGAAATAGGGAGAGGAGAAGAACTGTTGGCAATGTGACTCTGTGGGAGGGCCTGATAATGACAGTGGGCCAGAGCAGACAGGTTCATCCCCCAGGTCTGGACCACTTATTCAGGGCCGGTCCAGGAGGAAGACTGAAGAGCTGCCCAGCCGGGACCCATGAAAAGGGGGCAGTGCTCTGTGTTGACCAGCCTTGTGGCAAGGTGAGGCAGGCCCTCAAGAGAAGTTCTCCAGGGCCATGTTGCCAGAAGGTGAAGAACGGCAAGGAGGTGGAGGAATGATGTGCAGCCTGGGTGAGGAATAGAGGAGCCAGGGAAGCCTGCTCCGCCCTAAGCAAAGGCCAGGGCTGCCATGTTGGGCGGGCAGCCAGGTGAGGCAGAGAGCTCTGGCATGCATGCCAAAGCTCCAGGAGAGGAGAAGCCTACTCCCTGCATTCCTTCAAAGAGAGGGGGCATGGCATGAGGCCTCAAGTGCACCAACGGCAAGGTGGTTGATGATGGCGGCATCTCCATAGCATTGGGGATGATGCCTGAAGAGTAAATCATGTGAGACCCAAGAAGAAGAGAAAAGGCCACAACAGTGGTTTTTGGTGTGGTGTTCCTCCACAAGGGCATGGGAGCCAACTGAGGACTGTTTGTGCAGGGCTGTGCAGGCAGTCTAGGTGGCCCCAAGTGGTGCACAGGGTCATTTTATAAGAACAGCCAGGAGGAGGACAGGACAGTCCAGCTTTCCATGATGAGCAGAGCAACAAGAGATAGCACACAAAAGTACTGAAAAGGGGTGGCTGCCTTAAGCTGCCACCCCAGTGTAATATCTTATGTTTATATCATGTTTGTTGTATATGTAAATGTTTAGTTATGTGTATGTATATTTAAAGAGTATTTTAACGGTTAAGTATGGGGATGTATATAGGTGTAAGTGTTCAAGGTGGGAGGGGGTAGGAAATGTAAGGTGCTGTTATAGGTAAAGGAAGTGGCAGCCTGAAAGAGGCCATCTGTGGGTGGGACAATCAACTGCCCTCACTCTACAGAGGGTCATTTCAAGTATAGGTCAGTGGTCTGTGCAATCGTAGGACCCCTCTGAAACCTCTAAGGAAGACTGTTGATTGGGCAGACCTCGTTAGAAAAAACACGCCAGGGGAATATGAAAGAGGGATTAGTGTTAGGAGTGAAGTGGTAGGAATTTTTAATAGGAAATTAAGGTTATGTGTTTTTTTTATAAATAAAGAGGGGTACCTTTGGGTAAGATCTCAGGACATAGCCCATCTCGTAGATTCTATTAGTAGTTTGCAGTGTGCCCCTTCCTTCCCAGCTGGTTTGCAGGTGTATTTGATCCTGTTGAAACAGCCCTTGTCAGGGTTGAAGGAGGTGCATGCTCTTTCCCCAAACTGAGGCACCAGAAAATAGGGGCTACATATGGATGACATTTGCACTGTTACTTTATTCAGGGCAGAGATTGCACTGCTGCATTCAAATTTCCAATGTACATGCCTTGTGTTGTGCTACAGCAATTTCTCATAGGCTCACAACACCCTGACACTCATTGGTCGTGGATGGGACCGTATACAAAGTTAAGCATAATGTGGCTGGCCGATTGTATCATGCTGCAGCTATCATTGTCGAAGCTTAGACTGTCACCTGGCTTTAATTTTGTCGGAGGGTCATTTTTACATGGAGCAATTAACCCTATCTGATGAAACTGGACCAATTAGAATTTAAATAATTTTTGGTAGGCTGTGCTCTATGATTTATTATATTGTTTTGTTAGACAGTTGCAGTTCATATTAAGAGCTGCATTGACATTTAATGAGAAAAAGAGTACAGATACCTGGCTGCTAAAATGCTGGATGTAATGGGGTTGCAGGATCGCCCAACCTGCAAGTTTCCTTGTACAAGCTATATCACGTCCCTTTTTTGGTGTGGGCAGAGAGGGATGTTCAAATCATATATGATAAATATAGATGGGGAGAAACCTTCTGCAATCAAGAGAAGGACTATTCTGCTTCACAATTTGAATGCAAAGTGCTAGAGCTTTTGTGACTCTCTCATAGATATGTTATAGATATTGTAACCCAAGAGTGTGAAAATATTGATTGAAATGAGGAAGCAACGTGCAAAAAGAAAAAACAAAATGTTTTTATCCCAGAAATTCTTTTAGGGTTTAGTGGTGTAATGAGTGTCAGGGATTTGTATAATACAAAGTGTCATAGAACCCATAAAATGAGAAAGGACTTCCTTGTAAGAGAAAGAGAAATAAGATGCACCCATTGTGGAATTCTGTCTCTTGCGTGTTGTCACACAAAAAGGGAAACCTGCCAAATTGTGGTGTGTGCCCAAATGTTGGAAAATATTTGTTAAAATAATTTATTTCCAAACCCAGACTTCATAATAACAAGTTACAGTGACATATTTTCTTTCATCCATTTTGCAACACGCAGAAAGTGTATCATTATTGTATTTCCATCAGTTCCCATCTTGAATATGTGTTCTGGAGTACACAGACTTTCTTGGCAAAGCACACACTTGTCATGTGTGAAATTCTGAACCTAAAACATCAAGGACAGGATAATATACATTTGGAGTGCAGCTTTAAGCAGAGAAAAGTTCCCTTGTTTCCAATAATGAACCATGGTACATGTAAAGGGCAGTTATTTTCAAGGAATACTGCAAGCCATTTTATTACAAGCTGAAATGCTACTGAATTTCATGTGGCTGTGTCATACACATTGAAAAGACAGGTCTGAATTGATAAATGAAGAAATGAAACCTAAAGGAGCTTGAATGAAAGAACAGAAACAAAAACGCATTTTAAGTTTCTGCTCCCACTTGTAATTGTAATGAAGCGAACAAAGGTCTTCACTCTAGTGGGAACCGGACAGAAAAGAATTACATGTTATGGTCATTCCAGGTTGCTTTTAATACCACCCTGATATGCCCCTTTATTGTATTCAAGGCAGGCATTAGGCATTCAAAGCAGATATGCACAATACATTTTCTTCAGGCATTCACTCATGATACCAAGCTTTGCCTTCAAATAATCTATCACATATTTTATTTCACATCAACTCATAAACCGAATCCATTAACAATAGGAAGTCATCAGAGAGGTGAATGACAATCGGGTACACTGCAAGCGGGCCTCTGTCTAAGATTAGTCAAGGTGAATGTTCATTTAAAATTTGCACACTAAAAGCCTACTTTGGAAAAATAGTGACATTGAAAGGGAATATTTAGGCTTGCGTGTCGTCCCTGCCTTCTTTTGGAGAACTGCTGTAATTGCACACCAAAGAAATACTTGAATTTAAAATGTGGAGAATAATACTTTAATTGGGGAAAAACAAAAATATGCAGTATTTTGAATGCAAGCTCTGGTTGATTTGAGCTTTGGATATGCTGTAGATAAAAGGAATACATAGGAGGTTATGGGCCTCATTACAACTCCGGCAGTAGCCGTGCCGGCAAAACTGGCACTACTGCCACCGGAGTTGCATTTTTACCGGCACCCGTGAATGGGCAAGAAACGGGTCATGCCGAGTTCAGTGGACCCGGTAATTGCCCATTTGTGGGTGCCGGCAATAAGGAACTCCCTATCCCCATTCCGCCCCACAGGTCTGAATGAGAATGGGACGTTGAATGCACCGGCACCATTCAGTATGGTGCCGGTGCATCCAACGTGCTGTGCTCGCGGGTGCTGCTCTGCCCGCCAGTCAGACTTGGTGGGCTGACAGGCACCCGTGAGCACAGCTCGTAGTATGGCGGCCCGGGAACAACGATACCGGCCTGCTTACCGGTACCGTAGTTTCCAGACTGCCAGCGTCGTAATGATGCCCTATGTAATAAAAACTGTATGTCATCATGTTAGGAATAAGTTTAATTTGCTAAAAATGCATACAATCACCAAAAAGCATACACATTCTATCATTAAATATCTCAAAATGTTTACCTCGCTCCTAGAATCTTTAAATATACATTTTTATTAATTTAGCAAAGATGAGTTTGAAATTAGAGCAGTACAACTTTTCTCAAAAAGGACAGATTTACTCCCACCCTTAGGACTGAAAATACACATCTCTGAAAAGCCAGCAGAGGAGTCAAAGAGAAATTCAATGGCATATACAGCCCACAGAGAATATTATGAAATACTGGGCAAGGAAGAGGTAGAAGGGAACAAACTGTAGATTGCAGAGTATGATAAATGACTCTTAGCAGATGGCAAACCAGTCCATGAGACCTGTTCACTGAGAGAAGGAAGCCAGAGCAGCTCATAGAAGGATAACCAGCAGGCACTTGGTGATTGATTTTAAAAGACCACCTAAATTGAGGGTTTGCTGACAATGCTGTCTGCCTGACTAAGTCCCTAGCCTCGTTCTACCAAAATGAGAATTTACATCTGATAAGGTAAATCAACTCTAATTCTCTAACTTGTCCAATTTGATAAAGGTGCAAACTGTGAAGGTAACAGGACACAGGCTCCAATGTCACAATGTTCAGTGTTCTTTCTATATATATCCAATACAAATTGAGATGTGGCTTCTTTAAGGCTGAGTCTACTTTGAAGTGAAAACGAAATCCAAATCTGGAATTATTTAGCTTTCCACTTTAAAGAGGGTTTACTTTTTTAAACTTTAGTATTACTTCAAAACTAATGATTGTTTTGAACTGATGCAGAGCCACATTGGGTCATACTATAAATGCATGGTTCTATTGCTTAGAGTGATATCAAGTAGATAATGTGACCAAAGAGAGCCATAGCATACTCTGAATGTTTACTGGACTAAATGCATGTTGAGAGATATAATTATTTTTATTAAGAACTGTGCAAAGAGCCCATTCGCTACATTCTCCAGTCTTTCAATGCCTAGGCGGAGTCAGTTGTAGGGTGAGAGGGAAGTGAGTTTTCAACTGAATAGCTGGTACTGGAATGGGGTACATCTCCATCCCAGAAGTCCAAAGAAACTAAAAGAATTACAAGCAGGCCTTTTTAAAACTGTGCATGCATCTCCATAGAATGAAAAAACATTTATATACAAGGGACGCCAGACACACACACACAAGACACACACACTGATACATGAGAGAACATTAAGGTTTAATGACAGTCACATAAACATGTCTATAGAAAACTTCACCCACACATTCAGAAAGCATGAGATACATGTGGGTTTGGATCAGAACATATAGATTTGCGAGAACATTACTTGTGAATTCAAACATACATGAGCCAATGCAAACAAGTCTTCTTTTGCATTGTTAGGGGAGTTTTTCTAAAGCCCCACTTGGAGGTAAGACTTTAGTAAGCTATCCCAGTGGTTTGTAGATCCCTAACTCTTAGTATCAGTCTGTACTACTCAAGAACCTTAGTAGAGTGGCAGAGCAGTAAGGCATATCTTATGAGGAAGATGAGAGCTGTAGGAAAGTGCACTGAACCCAGTTAGTAATGGACATTCAAAGAAACACACATACATTTATATTAAAATATAGATTTATTTTATTTACACAAGAGTCACTGTTGAATACGTTGCACAATAAACCAACACAAATAGGTATACTTTTAGATACTTTCAAAAGGCCACTTCTTAGTTGTAGTTGCTGAACGCTTCCAATTGTGACAGGAGTTTGACAGGTCTACTGTATTATCGTAATAACGCATACCCACATAGTAATATTGCAATTGAATTTAGTTAGCAAAGACATATATGATAGTGATTTTTAGGAAGGAAAATAGTTGGTTAGGGTTATTCTAGCATAGTTTAAGGTTCTAGAGGTTTCTTCACACAGCAAGTCTTTTGAAGTCCAAACCTCAACCATAAAATCTTGAAAAGCAGCAGATACTTTCTAGTCTATAGGATAAAAAAATTGCAAGAAGGCTTAACCAACATCTGAGATCTGGTTAAAAAACTCACTTAGGGGACAGAAGCAGCAGCTTGGGTAGGAGGTAAGAGAGAGTTGTCCTGGACACCTCTACATGCATTCCAATGCTCTGGAGCAACTTTCCGGAATAAGGTAAGCAATACCCTTTTCCCTACAGTACCGTTGATTAGAGGAATTGTGCTGGATGCTCCTTGATGTTGCAGCTGTGGACCGGACCTTCGGATTCCTTTGTCTGATGATGAAAGGCAGGACAATGGGCAGGATCTCTCATCAGCAGTCTCAAGGGAGGACCCCTGGCACAGCTCTCATCACCTTCTCTGGTCACTCTGTGGTTTTGGTGCCTTTTCTGCCGCACCAACAAAGATGTGATTCACCCGGTCAGTCTTCTTCAGCTCCTGAAGTCCTGCACTCTTTTGAGGGGACTTGGATGAGTTGTATTATGTCTCTGGAGTGTCATTTAGGGCTCAGTAAAGACTTGGATGAATTCAGCCTTTTCACAATGATGTGTTCAAAATGGACAGCAGGTCTTCTGGTACTGGGGTTCCTTACCTCTGGAAAGTCACAGAACCTCGGGAGATGGCTCAAAATAAAGATTGTTGTGGCACTGGTTGTTATTATCAGTCAAAGGGAAGGAGTCATCCTCTTCAGACTTCCTCTGTTACATAGAAACAGGGTCAGGACAGCAGTGGCCTCTACACTGTGTTGCAAAGGGTCTGCAGGCGTCTCTGGTCATCCTCTTCTTCAGTTACTTCAGTTTCCAGTGGTCGACTTGCTATTCACTCCAGGAGCCTCGCCTTATATAGAGTTCCAGCACACACTCCTCTGCAATCTTTCGCTGCAATTTACAGAAAGTGGCACATGGCTGTCCAATCAGGACAACCAGACCCCAAGTGCGAGCTCCTTCTATTCAGGCATGCTCGCAGACAAAGAACAGGAGGTGGAAAAAGTGCTGGGGGCCTCACTAGGAGATGGGACGAAGCATAACAATTATTAATCTCCCTAACATGCATGCACATGACTTAACATATAGTCTAATGCTAGTCGGTCATTGTCTAACAAGTGAACTCTAAGTAGCTATTACATTCACTATCTCACACCTGCACAGGTGTGTTGGTGCATTATATATATATATATATACTTTGAATGCTGATTGATATAACGTTCTCATATACAATACTCATCTTGATGTGGGAGAAAATCAAATGTTTGACCATACTTGCATTATGTAAAATGTTCTATGAGAAATCAGGAACATGTATACAGAGATCAACGTAAAGCATAAATGTCGGTATATTTGGTGTTTATTAAAATACAGCATATGCACATCGAGTTTGTTATGATTAAAAGTGGATGCGTTATTGGACTTGTAATAGCGAGATTTATGTATGGCTGGAAAATTGCATTTGGAGTTGCATTGTATACCCATAGATTGTAGTGATCCCCATGGCAGGGGTGTTGCGAGGTCTGGAAAAGGTCCGGGGCTGCGCTAATGTCAGGACTCGGTGCAATCCTGCCTTTTGGTTGAAGCCCCTGATCTTTTATCCGGGGCTACAGCCAAAAGACCAGGGGCTACAGCTTCCTGAACCACCCACCCACCCCTGTCCCACTCAGCAACGCCTTTGCTCCAGGGTAAAGCTGGAGACCCAGTTTGTGGAAACTATTCAGTTGTTTAAATACATTTTGATGTTTGAATACCTCACTGTCTGTTCTTTGCCCTGAAATGTAGGGTGGGATTGTATACACTCCCATATTAGATCATTGTGTCACATCTGAGTGAACCTAGCCAAAATATAAAATGCTCTACACGAGTCAATAGATCATTATGTGGCAGTGCTGAAAGACTTATGCATCGCTTTGCGTTTTCTTACTGGCATCCTGACTCGTTAGAGAGCAGATGGTCAGATTTAGAAGTAACCACATTTACAGGAGCTGTTACAAGCAAAGAACCCTCTAATGGATCAAGGTGTGAGTATTTCGCAGATCATTATACATACAGCTATGTGCACCAAATGAGGCTTGACAGACAGAGAGGTTGGCACGTGTGCCAGTTAAAGAGGTTAATTAAAAGGGTGCTTGAATGAGAGATGGTGGGCAACAAGGCATTGGGAAACCCACATCATCTTGAAAAGAAAGGGTAGTCATTTTGCATGGTTGTTTAAGGAGCAGTTATATGAAAACATGTCAAGTGTGTTGTAGCAAACATCAGCAAACAAAGAACTTTTTCTCTTGAGGTAATTACTGGAAAATTGGGGATCCATCCGGGATGGTTACAATTCATGGATATGATATTAAGGTCATGGTTCACACATGTTCATCTGTATAATGAATGTGGAAGGTCTTTTGAGACTGGATATTGTGCTTAAGGCATTAAGGTGTGCGCTATGTGGGTGAGAACGTGGCTTTCCTTTTGGGGTGGCAGCAACTATATGGCTTACATTGTGTAATTAATCTCAATGTCAGCAACCCCTCCAGTGTGTCTGATGTCGAGGATGCATAGAGTGAGTAGTTCAGGGAAGTGTTCAGGGATGAGCTGAGGGGTTTTAGCATAGGATAGTGCTGTAAACTGAGGGCATCCTTTGTGTACACCGGGTGTGACCAATATGACACAGAATGAGCTCAAGAAAGATTTGCATGGAAAGCTGAGGTGAGGAGTTGTTTTTTTTCGATGGACTAACACATCTGATTTGAGAATGATTAATTGCCTGCAGAAAATTGGTTATTTAGAGTTACTTAATTGTGTTTCTGTTTCATTTTTTAAACTGTTGTTTTTGTGTCAGTTGCAGATAAGAAACATACCCAGAATAAGGTATTATAAATGGCTTACCTTTTTTGGGTGATGTATGCTATCAAAGAATGTGTGATGAAGCGACCTGTGAAACTGCCTCCTTGCACATGATCCCGTCTTACATTTCCCCTTCACCCTTTCTGAATGTGGGGGAGACCATTGAAAACCTTCGTTGAAACCTCCTTGTGCTCCACAAAAATAACTGCACACTATTTTCCCTACTAATTTAAGTCATGTTAAAAGTTTGTTTTCACGTTAATCGGTTTAGCCTCATGGTGCTTTTCAATTACTACCTGTAAAGTAAATGGAAAGCTCCCAAATTCAGAAAATGGCCAAGAAGCATGATAAGAAAATATTGATGCACACGTTGACTTGTTAAATGTTATCTTCTCTCAGAAATGTGATGCAAATAATATGTGTGGTCTGTTCCACTGTGTCACCTGGTTAGAAGGCTATCATTCGTGGGGGAGGCCTTGCTTCACTGCATCACAAGCATAGTAAGACTGGGGGGGGGCAGCTACAAGACCGACCACCACGCACAATGCATGCATGGTGAGGCAGGGGCAGCCGGTACACACATGCACTGTTTTTCTCAGCACATGTTGACTTGGGGGCTTGAAAGCATAATCACGTTTCCACTCCTTTTGTAAATAGTCACAGATTCATTAAAAATAGGATGATGTCTTCAGAAATTCCCATCTATTGCCATGTTCATTACGTTTTTAGTAGGGTTAAGCCTTGGAGTTTTTGAGACAAATGAACCCTTACAGTAGTTGGCCACAATTGTACTTGCCATGAAGACCAGAGGGCATATACGAATGTGCGTTACCCATATAGATGTCAAACCATCCTTTTGGGACAACTGTTATCATTTGCCAACAATATCTGATAGGTTTTCCACAAGTGGAACAGCAAATGGCTTTAGTTTCATAGATATATTCTCAGCCTACAATCAAGAGAGGTTCACTTGACAGTCAGCACATCTCATCTCCTTCATCACTCCTGTTGGGGCCTTCAGGATCGGCAAGATTCCTTTCAGATTAGAATCTGTGACTGTAACAACATACTGCCTATAATAGGGTAATGGAATGAGTAAAGGAGAAGCTTGAGGTGTGTGCAGCTGATGATGTTTTGGTGAAACAGGAGGATGATGACACCCATAATCCTACTTTGAAAAAGGACAAGGAGAAGTTGAATTTTTTCCTGAGACTGGCAGGATATTACCACACATTTCTGAGAAACTGTACTTAAGAATAGTCCTCATTTATTTATTTATTTGCATTTTTAAAGCGCTCACACAGCCCGCGGGCATCGAGGCGCTGTTACAGGAATGTTTTTTTTCTTAGTTGCGTATTTATAATGTGCTTAAATGCCCAGAGGTCACTAAGCGCGGACCCGGGGATCGTACCTGTGTTGCTTCATGTCTCTGAGACACTCCATTATAAACGGTCTATTATATTTGTGAGAGATACTTCTTTAAGAAACTAGCAACTCATCCATGGTGGGGCAGTTTACCATGACAAATAAAACTGTGACAAAGATTCATGCAAATGGGTTGTGTCTTAGTGCTGCACTTGGACTGGTCTAAAAGAATGGCGAGAATGCAATTGCAAAGCCCCAGAGCAATGACGTGTGCAGAGTTCAATAACTCTGTTGTCAAACAAGAAGCACTGGCATAGTCTTGGGCCATTTAGTACTTCACTTCTGTTGTTGCTGGACAACAAGGTTGTGATATGGTCAGATCGTAATCCTTTAGTATTGATATTGATATTTTTATTTGTATCACGCTCGTACACAAGTGTCATATAGGTCTTTTGGATTATGGGATGGCATAGTACAACTCCTAGAACGTTGAGGTGGTTGCTGGTTCTGCAGAATTTTGATTTTACAGCTTTGTATCTCTGTGGTGTTTAGAATGCTGCAGCAAACTGGTTTCTAGATTGCCAAATGGGCAGGGGCACAGTTACCCCTGCTATCAAACTGTATCAAGAGCAGGGTAGGCCCGCAGACTTGTACGGAGCAGAAATTTGGGGACACTGCTTCTCGGCAGAGCTGAGTCTGGTGGACAATGGCTTCCTTAGGAGCCTTCTCATGCAATCCAAAGAAGTTCCTATGGCAAGTCTAAGGTGGGGTGTGCCATAAAACCCATTGGGGAAGTCATAGCCACGAAGCCACTGATGTACTGGCAAAGCCTCTGGAGTACTCCGGAACTCGCTAAATATTGTGAAGCAATGACAAACTTGAGAGATACAGCAGGTTCAAGCTATTTGCCTTGGCTGCGATTTGTCAAGGGTGGCTTAGAGAAATTGGGTATGGGGCTACTCTGGACAAGCCCGCAACGTTTATCCCAGAGAGATAAGGCTGGGCTCAGAAGTAAGTGCCCCAATGCCCTACTTAATCAGATGAGAATTTCTTATGAGGCCCTAAGTACTGGGGCTCTCTACGTAATGATGAAACAGGATTATGGCTTTCAACCATATCTTGATTGGGTAGCTCCTGCTTATGCTCGGCGCTTATATATCCAATTACGCATCAACACTCTTAAACTGGCAAGCTATATGGCATGGTGTTCTTCCACATCGAAGTTGGGCTGTAAGGTTTGTGGCAACCCTGAGGAGACTAGCATGCATTTTTTATTATTTTGCCCAGGATATTTAAGGTTGAGAAAGTGTTATCTGCTCCCAGTACTATGCTTAAATGATGTCAGATTGTCTACGGTGGCTGTGAATCTGTGTAAGAACTCCACTGACCTGAATTTGGTTTACTATATTGCTAAATTTGTACCCAGACATGGCTGCATAGGGCTAAATATTGAATAGTGTCTATACAATAGGACTGGATGTGAAACTCTTTGTCCTGTATTCTTTTATTAATTGCAATCTTACTCATTTTGATAACTGGGATTTAATGAATTTGTATATGAAGATAGGTATGCGATTGTTTTTATGATTTTATGTTTTTTGCCAAATAAAGTTATGTATAACACGCAATTGCAAAGCCCTAGAGCAATGAAGTGTGCCGAGTTCAATAACTCTGTTGGTAAACAAAAAGCCGTAGCATAGTCTTAGGGCCATATAGTACTTAATTTTGTTGTTGCTGGACAACAAGGTTGTGATATGGTCAGATCGTAATCCTTAAGTATAGGTCTTTTTGATTACAGGATGCCATAGTACAACTCCTAGAACTTTGGGGTGGTTGCTAGTTCTGCAGAATTTAGATTTTGCAGCTTTGTATCTCCCTGCTGCTGAGAATGCTGCAGCAAACTGTTTTCTAGATTGCCAGTGGGGCGATGTGCAAGAACACGGTTTTTGGGATATGGTTGCAAAGATTGTCAACTATCTTTGAGGAAATAGGAATAAGACGGCAAGCGTTGACACTAAGCTGGAGTTTATATGGGAGTGGGTTGTGTTACTGACGTAATAAATCAACAATGGGGATTGAGTTATGGGCTTTGTATGATGTCATTGATATACATTGTTTCATGGTTGGAAAGGTGAACAAGGGACAATAGGATAATTTCTCTGGTGAGATTTAGAAAAGTGATTTCCCATTTTGTGCACCTAAGGAGAACTCAGTAGCACTCTGATCTGAGGGCAGATTAGGCAGATGCCAAGCCAAGTCTCTCTAAAATGCTTTTTGTCTTTATATCAAGTGTGTGCAGTTTTCTAGAAGGACTTTCCGGGCCAGGGGTTCCCTGGCCATCTTCGACTCGACCAGGCAAAACTCATCCTCGACTGCAAGCTCCGCTGTCACCAGTAGGGGAAATACAACACCTTGACACATCACAGCCTCCTGTCACAGTGGGGCACGATGGGTCCTTCCATGAAAGTATTAATGGCAGAATCTGTAAGGAATGTCCTGTGAAAAATCTATTTACATAATACATTATTTCTGCTGCTATCCTGAAATTGTAATATGCTTAGTACCTTTAATTGTCACTTCAAACCTTATAGTTTACTGGATTCATAGGCTTTGGTGTGGGTGCCTAGTTGATTTAATTCCCATCGCATGGGGCATTTCCCCAACCTCCCGAAGGTGCTTCATTATTGTGTTTTTATGCCCTGTTAGCAACAGTCATTAGGTACACAGTCAATGCAGCAGGGCACACATACTATGCTGCAGAGATGTAGAGTTCTCTTCCCCATGACACTGTGAACCAGTATGTCAACATCACAAAAACGTACCCTAAGCTGCTGTGTCATACTAAACACCTGGATAAAGCATGCATACTTTTCTGTAGGTTGCTAGGCTACTGGTGCATGTGATGCTACATTATGCTTTGCAGTTATGTTGTTTTATGCATGTATTGCAGGAAATGTAATCTATGGCATGCTTTGTGCTTTGCTATGATGCTATATTATGAGTACCTCGTATTGTCAATTTTAGTATATTTGGAATGCTAGGCGTATTATGTTTTTTAGGAATATGATCCTAGGTTTATTAAGAGTGTTTTGGATGTTAAATATGAAAGGGCCTGAACCCTTGCCAAAGCAAAAGCAGTTTAGGAGGGTTTGTGGTCTATATATGAAGACATTAATACACAGAGTTGTTGTCAGGAATCAGGGGTGGAAGTTATGGAACCGCTGGCGGCACTAGCTAGCGGTTACCTCGCTCTAGTCCTCATCCAATATGGCAGAGGACTCTATAAGTACTGACTCCGTCCCCTTTTGCGGTGCTTTGTATCTGTGTTTGCTTCTCGCACGCTAACGCTCCGTTACTCTCTAGTTTTTACCTTCCATTGGGCTTTCTTAGCCGCCTTAGTTTCCAACTATATCCTAATATTGTACAACCTTTGTTTCTCGCTGCATTTCCTTCTTTCGTATTCTGCCGCGCTACAACCCTACCATCTAATCTTTGGGTTCACGGCGTGTACTCCGCGGTTTCACCGCTTCGGTGCCTTGCTGTCTTGCTTACCGGGGTACTTGGCTCCTCCTACTTTCCTGCTCGGCTTCTCGCCGTTCCTTCCCTGCTGCCTGCAGCCTTCTCTGTGCGGGGCACTGTTTGCACTGTTTGCTACTTACATTTGCCTTCCGGTACTTCCAACTTTTGTTCGGCTCTGCTCGGAAAGCGGCACTCTCTTCCTGTATCTGGTTTATTTTCTACTCTGCGGTATCTTGCCATCTATTCCTTTCACTGGGTATTGCATTTCGGGTTTCCTTCTTAGGCCATTTATTCTCCTTTCCTTTCCTCTTTTTCGTCTATTATCCTGCTACTTACTTACGATTTCCTTGTTGCTATCGAAAGATTCTACCTGCAAGTCTTATTCCGAGCTCTGTCTGGGAAACTGGTCGCGGACATCTGTTTACTTCCAGTCAGCCTTCGCTATCCACCTTCAGCGTCGGCCCACAGCGGATTCTGCTAGGAGAGATTATTTCTTCCAACGGCCTGGGTTATCAAGGACTGTCCACCTCACTTCCTACCATCAAGATCTACAGGGTTTTTTCTGCTTTGGCTTTTTCCCTGAAAGTGAGGCTGGCCCCACTGGAGGCACCCAAGACAGGTTCCCACTACTGTCACGGTGGCCTCTGGAGGGGATAGACCTTATCTCCGCGAAAAGAAGGTCCGGATTTATAAGGACAAGTCATCTAGCAACAAGAAGAAGAAGCTTCCAAAGAAGGAGAATCCTCTCAAGGATCTATCCTCTGAAGAATCAGGTGAGGAGATAGGGGAGGTGGAACCGGAGTCGGACAGAATACAACGCCTAACATTACCCATGGCGTCCTTGGAGCAGTACCAAGAGCTGGTCGCAGCCATGCAGAATCTCACTGCGGAAGTCCAGTCTTTGAGAACAGAGAATATCGCCCATTCGACAGCAGGTCGTACTGCACCGAGATGATCATGGGGATTTACCTTCTATGCCACTCTCTTTTGGCAAATATGATGGCCATCCGGGAGGACTTAAGGAATTCTTGGATGCCTGTAAGGTATACTTCACCTTCAGACCTCATGCCTATGGAACCGATCGATCTAGAGTCGGATTCATCATAGCCAATCTTCACGGAAACGCCTTGTCTTGGGCTACACCGTTAGTCTCAAACGAAGATCCTGCATTGAATAACTTGTAGATGCATTTAAGGACAGGTTTGACAGACCTGAAGTTTTGTACTCTTCCTTGGAAGCTATCCTGGACGTCCGCCAGGGAAACACAGACGTCCAAACATACATTTCCAGATTCCTGAGGCTTGCGGCCAAGGCGGATTGGCCGGACTCAGCACAGCAAACGATCTTTCGACGAGGTCTTCAAGACGAAATTAAAGACGAGCTAGCTCGAGTAGCTCGTCCTTCTTCTTTTCGAGACCTGATGACCTTAGTCCTCCAGATAGAATTCCGATTACATGAACGTCGTCAGGAAAGAAGACGGTTTCGCAGAAACCAGCAGGTGACTGGTTTACCCACCCAAACTCCGGTTCAGAGAACGCCTCCCTTAACAGAGGAACCCATGCAGATTGGGGCTACTCGTGGTCCTCTTACTCCGGAAGAGAGAAGACGCCGTAAGGAGGCAGGTTTATGCATGTATTGCGGATCTTCAAAACATTTTTTACGGAATTGTCCAGAAGTTCCTCCCAGGCGGAAGGAAAACTACAACCCCCGAACTGTGGCAAGGGAAGTGTCGGGGGATTTGCCAAATACCCTTGCTACCATGCAGGAACAATAGGGGACACAGAAGCAAATAGTCTGATGGTGTTCAAGGTCTCACTATGGATATCGGATTCTAAACAAGTCGAAGTGTTGGCGATGTTGGACTGCGGTGCCGCAGGAAACTTTATGGACCTACACTGGGCTAAGGAAAACCTTGTTCCCACGAAACCGAAGTCAAGGGCCATTCCCGTAGAAGGTGTAGATGGGACACCTTTGTCCTCAGGACCTATTGTAAGTGAGACAATTCTCCTGCGAATGGCACTGGACCACCACCAAGAGGAAGGAAGCATAACCCTCATATAGATTGGACCGCAAATAGGGTCAGCGTTGACTCCCAGTTCTGTAAGACAAATTGTATGGACCCTTTTGCCATCAAGGAAGTAGCCAAAGAAGAGACTAGGGTCATCGGGCCTTTAATCGTGTCAACGGTCCCAACTCAGTATCAGGAATATTCTGAGGTGTTCCTGGATACCATTCCTAAAAGCCTACCTCCACACAGGGCCGAAGACTGTTGTATTGACCTGTTACCCAACTCTACGGTGCCCTTTGGTCGAATGTACCCCTTGTCCCTTCCCGAACGAGGACCTCTCAGAATCTATCTCGATGCCCATCTCCAAAACGGATTAATCCAAGAATCAAGATCATCTTGTGGGGCCTCTTTATTCTTTATACCAAAGAAGGACACCACTGAGCTACGTCCATGCATAGACTACAGAGGTCTCAACAAGATAACCATCCAAGACAGATACCCTATGCCCCTTATAAGTGACATCCTGGAGGCGGTGCAGGGTGCAAGGTATTTCACCAAACTCAATTTAAGGGGTGCCTATCACCTCCTGAGAATAAGACACGGAGATGAATGGAAGACGGCATTCCGGACCCCTTTTGGGTTGTATGAATACAAGGTAATGCCGTTTGGCCTTGTGAACACTCCAGCAGTTTTTCAAAGATATATGGACAAGGTGTTTGCAGACAAGTTATTCTTGTCAGTCGTAGTCTATCTAGACGACATCCTGATTTATTCTGAAGAATTAGCCGATCACCGGCAGCAAGTCAAGGAGGTTTTGCACCGACTACAGTTCCATCAACTGTTGGTCAAACCTGAAAAATGCCAATTCGAAGTAACCTCAGTGTCCTATCTAGGATTCATCCTATCACAAGAAGGCATCAAGATGGATCCCAATAAGGTCAAGGCAATCATGGAATGGAGGGAACCAACTAACATTAAAGAACTACAGAGCTTCCTCGGATTAGCCAACTTTTACAGGAGGTTTATTCCCAACTTTTCTAGGATGGTACTCCCACTAACTTCATTGCTTAAGAAGGGAGTTAAGTTCGCCTTCGACAAGGAACCCCGAGAGGCTTTCCTTTTTCTCAAAAAGAAGTTCTCCACCGCACCCATTTTAGCTCAACCAGATCAGTCAAGACAGTTCATCCTAGAAACTGACGCTTCTGTAGGAGCGGTAGGAGCAATTTTACTACAATGTTCGGACGATGGCTATGAACATCCCGTAGCCTATTTTTCCAAGACTCTGACCAGTAGTGAAAGGAACTACTCTGTCTTAGAAAGAGAGTTATTGGCCATCAAATTGGCTTGCCAAGAATGGTGTCATCTCTTACAAGGTGCCACTCACTGCTTTATTATCCGCACGGATCATCGTAATCTTAGGGTCCTACAGCAGATGGAATGCTCCAACGCAAGACATGCCCGATGGGCCTTCTTCTTTTTGCAATATGATTTTGTAATTACTTACATTCCTGGGACAGAAAACAAGAGAGCAGATGCATTATCACGAAGTCTCGGAAAAGGATCGGAGTACTGTCAAAGACAAGACTTGATGTTACCTGGAATTAAGATTCTGGCTTCCACCACCTCCTTTCTAGAAGAATTGATACCTAATTATCAAACCTGCACTGAGCTTCCTTCAACTGTGGTTCAAGGAGACGATGGGTTGTTCTATCATGAGAAGGCATTATTCATCCCTACCAAGAAGCTTCAAAGCAAGGTTCTTTCCTGGTGCCATGACACCCCTTTGACTGGCCATCCAGGAATTAGAAAGACTTGTGAACTTCTGAAGAGGAACGTTTGGTGGCCAAGGCTTAGAGAAGATGTATACCAATATGTGTCGACTTGTGCGGTTTGTGCCTCCAGTAAATACCAGACGGGCAAACCATTTGGATTGTTGCAACAACCGTCTCTTCCGGAACGCCCTTGGGAACACATATCCATGGACTTTATTGTGGATCTCCCCCAGTCCTATGATATGACTGTAATCATGGTGACTGTGGATTCCTACAGTAAATTGGCACACTTCACTGCGTTCAAACAAGTTCCATCAGCCCCTGATACGGCAGTTGCCTTCCTTAGAGACATTGTCCGTTTACATGGATTGCCCAGGACTATAGTGTCGGATCGAGGATCTCAATTCACCTCCCGACTCTGGGCTACCCTCTGCCGTATTTTGAGCATACAAAGAGCTCTTTCCTCTGGTTACCATCCAGAAAGCAATGGCCAGACGGAAAGACTCAACGCCAGCCTAGAGCAATATTTAAGATGTTTCTGTAGTCATCAACAGAAGGAATGGTTCCAATTCCTCTCGCAAGCAGAGTTTGCTTATAACAACACTTTGCACACTTCGATTCAGATGAGTCCTTTTCTTTGTACTTATGGATTCCACCCACACCATCTACCCCCTGTAATTCCACCAACTACCAAGATCCCTGCTTTGGATGGTACATTTAAAGACCTGCATGAGGTACATGATCTAGCCAAGAAGGCTCTCCTGGCGAGCCGTCTTACACAAAGGAGGTGGGCAGATAGAAGCAGACGATCTAACCCAGGCTGGAAGACGGGACAATTAGTCTGGTTGTCCACCAGATTTCTCCCAAAATGGGTCCATACCGGGAAGTTTTCGCCACGCTTTATTGGGCCCTTCGCCATCATTCAACAGATTAACCCGGTGGCTTACAAGATAAAGCTCCCTATATCTCTCAAAAGGGTGCATCCTGTTTTCCATGTCTCCTTACTCAAAGAGCATAAGGAAGACCCCTTTCAAAGACCAGCTCGTCGGAGACTTGCTCAGGTGGAGGAGATTCCAGAGGAATACGAGGTGGCTCGGCTAATCGATTCCAGGTATCACCAGGGCAGGTTACAATACCTGGTACATTTGAAAGGCTATCCGATAGCTGAGAGGTCTTGGGAACCTAAGAGCCATCTCCATGCTCCCAGTCTGTTAAGAAGATTCCATCAGTTACACCCGAGCAAACCAGGGGGATCCCCGAGAAAGAGGGGGTATACTGTCAGGAATCAGGGGTGGAAGTTATGGAACCGCTGGCGGCACTAGCTAGCGGTTACCTCGCTCTAGTCCTCATCCAATATGGCGGAGGACTCTATAAGTACTGACTCCGCCCCCTTGTGCGGTGCGTTGTATCTGTGTTTGCTTCTCGCACGCTAACGCTCCGTTACTCTCTAGTTTTTACCTTCCATTGGGCTTTCTTAGCCGCCTTAGTTTCCAACTATATCCTAATCTTGTACAACCTTTGTTTCTCGCTGCATTTCCTTCTTTCGTATTCTGCCGCGCTACAACCCTACCATCTAATCTTTGGGTTCACGGCGTGTACTCCGCGGTTTCACCGCTTCGGTGCCTTGCTGTCTTGCTTACCTGGGTACTTGGCTCCTCCTACTTTCCTGCTCGGCTTCTCGCCGTTCCTTCCCTGCTGCCTGCAGCCTTCTCTGTGCACGGCACTGTTTGCACTGTTTGCTACTTACATTTGCCTTCCCGTACTTCCAACTTTTGTTCGGCTCCGCTAGGAAAGCGGGACTCTCTTCCTGTATCTGGTTTATTTTCTACTCTGCGGTATCTTGCCATCTATTCCTTTCACTGGGTATTGCATTTCGGGTTTCCTTCTTAGGCCATTTATTCTCCTTTCCTTTCCTCTTTTTCGTCTATTATCCTGCTACTTACTTACGATTTCCTTGTTGCTATCGAAAGATTCTACCTGCAAGTCTTAGTCCGAGCTCTGTCTGGGAAACTGGTCGCGGACATCTGTTTACTTCCAGTCAGCCTTCGCTATCCACCTTCAGCGTCGGCCCACAGCGGTTTCTGCTAGGAGAGATTATTTCTTCCAACGGCCTGGGTTATCAAGGACTGTCCACCTCACCTCCTACCATCAAGATCTACAGGGTTTGTTCTGCTTTGGCTTTTTCCCTGAAAGTGAGGCTGGCCCCACTGGAGGCACCCAAGACAGGTTCCCACTACTATCACGGTGGCCTCTGGAGGGGATAGACCTTATCTCCGCGAAAAGAAGGTCCGGATTTATAAGGACAAGTCATCTAGCAACAAGAAGAAGAAGCTTCCAAAGAAGAAGAATCCTCTCAAGGATCTATCCTCTGAAGAATCAGGTGAGGAGATAGGGGAGGTGGAACCGGAGTCGGACAGTTGTGTTATAAATCTATGAGAACAAGGCTGAGTAACCAGTTGACAAATTCAGAACTCAAAAACATTTTAATATAGCAAACAGAATGTAATTGGTGCTAGAGCATGATATGCAGAAGAAGGGAAGACAACAAATGTCACTGCAATATGACAACCAAGAAGAGAATGAAGAAGTGTCTTGAAGGTATCCTCTTTTTACCACATAAGTTGACTGTGTTAATACGGTGGTGCAACATCCTAAATGTAAGAGAAAGTATAAGCTTAGAGATGTTATTAGCATGAGTGTTTATTTCATTGTTTTTGAATTAGGCTTTGTTTGTGCATCACTCTAAAGAGACCATTGACTGCCAAGTACGCGACAGAGTGACCTAGCAGCACAAATATGAACCATTATATCAAAAGGTAGGCCTCTGTGTATTCTGCCATGTTGTTTCAGTGATTCTGACATTTTGAATAAGATTCTGTTTCTGCTGCATCCAAGAGAACCTTCGTTCATGCAGCATTCATGACATAGGGTATATGGCGCAGACGTAACAATTTCCTTAGTTTAGACGTTCTCTCTCCTACACTTTTCATGTGCTGGTACCACATGTTATGACCCAGGTGTCTAGATATGTGTTTATCCCCTCATTATCTTTTTCTGCATTTCTCTTATGCCTTACAACTACAAATTCAAAACTTGCATAGTAATCATTAAGCCAATCGAAAATGGTTCTCCTTGTGGGGAGAACCATAGGATCCTCCACGTTAAAAGATGTAAGAAAATCAAAAGCAGTTGCTGTAGTAGGGAAAATCATAGTAGCTTTTAGCTCAGTGAGAGTACTTGTATAATAGAGACTGGAAACAAAAAGTCATAGAAAGAAAAAAAGTGTAGTTGTGCAGGCATGTATCTTGCACCAACACACTGATGTTCATCTTTTGTTACATTTTGTCACCTGTCATTCATTCTCTAGAACTGTACTAACTTCAATATTCCTCATTTCTACTACAGTCAATTACGGAAGAAAAAAAACGTTTAATCTGCCAACTGTAATAGTTCTGGCAGTTGCAGTATTTCTCCACTAACGCTAGAAGAACCCTTCTGATTACAGGGCAATTCTTAAGATCCTGTAAAAAAGTATGTATGTCAACATCCCTTCTGACAGGAGCATGATAAGCTTGAAGGATAAACACAAAAACAGCAAATATAAGTCTATGGGCATCTCCGTTTATCAGGATCATAGAGCTTATCCAAACAGGAACTCAGTGAGAAACGAATCCTGAATTTTTTTAAAGTTTCCTGTCGTTAAACTCAAACTCTAGATTAGGCGTATTTGTGATACATCAGTAACTTTCTAAATTTCATTTTCACTGATTTTGTGACTCTTAGCAAAGATGTGCACGCCTGCTATAATATCTATAAGGAGTGTCCAAGGAGAGTCACAGTCCAAATGCAATCTGCATTTAATCAAATGATCACTTTATCGTCTGTTTTTGTCATCAATCGAGTCTGCACACTCTGAAATTCTTCTTCTTGTCTTGCTTCTGGATCGATAGCTAGGGGTACTGTGGTCTCGCCGGTGTGTAGCTTGATGTTGTTCAGGTGAATCCACGTTCATCTGCCTTGAACTTTTACTGCTGAGGGAGTAACATTTTCAACACTAAAAGGACCGTTGAATCTCGGCTCCTGCCACTTCCTAGTGAAGTTTCTAATTAGCACGGCGTCACCATCAAATAGTTTAGGTGCTGATAATAATTTACATGATCCGGTTGCTGAATGATTTTCATCTGTGTTCTGAGACCGACCCCCCCAGCGCTTGAGTTGATCCAAAATGATGCTAGTGGTCGCTAAAGTCAAATAATCACGTAACCCATTTCCTAATATTTTTGCTGTACTTTGGGCATCACTTCTACTCCTTCATGGAGGAGTCAGAGGCGTTCCCGTTTGCCTTCCTCTCATTAGTTCATGGGGTGTGAGCTGGTGGTCGGAACCAGGCCGATTCCTCAGGGCATATAAAGCTAAGGGCAGGCAAAATAGCCATCCAATTTTCAATGTTAACTTGAGATTGGTAATCCTTTCTTTAAGGAGGCCATTGAGTCTCTCACATATCCCGTTTGCTCGTGGGTGATAAGCAGAAGAAGACTTGTGCTTCACATTCAAAAATAGTCCTATCAGTTCAAATACTTCATTAAAAAAATGTGGCCCATTATCGGATCTCAGCATTTCACAGACACCCCATCTTGGAAAGACTTTGCGTACTAAAAACTTTGTTGTGTAAGTGGCGTCAGGAAGTGTACATGGACCTGCCTCGATCCACCTAGAGAAGGGACACACCTCTACTATCAAATACCTATATCCAATACACTCCTGCAGCATATCAACATTATCAATATGTAAATGCTGAAAAGGACCATTTGGTCGAGGAATTACTCCTCTAATAGTTCTCAGCGTATGCCCAGCGGTATACTTTTGACATACGATGTAGTTTACTATATAAAATGCAATGTGTTCTAATAAATTCGGAATAAACCAGTCTTCGCAATCGCTGCAGCAAGACTTTCCCTGGCAGGGTAGTGCAACTGTTCAAGTGCTACCTTTAGCAATACTACTGGCATTACCGGCCTTCCAGTGCTATCTCGTCACCATAATGCTTCTGTTGGGGATAGAGAACACCCCCTTTGTTTCCTTGAATCTCCATAATCGTGACTATGTTTCCCTTGAAATTTAGAGTATCAAAACTTGAGATATCTGGTGAATATGCAACCCTTTTGGCTCTGCAACTGCGACCTAATTCCTGCAAGAAATAAAGTCAGTACGCTTAGTATGAGCAGCGCATTTAACGACCCCTATGGCTACTGGGAGTTGTAGTGCTTTAATAAGCCTGTCCAATAAGGATGCGTGCTGCACTGGAGTGCGTCCGCTTGGAGGTAGCACCTCTTTTTCCAATGTGCTAGCCCAGCGTGTAAGGTTGACGTCACATAGACAGAGTCACTGTACACTGTCACTTCCTGCCCTATGTATTTCTTGAGTGTGACAATAAGTATTACTAATTCTGCCACTTGTGCTGAAAAGTGAGACGGTAGTCTTGCACTTGCTACAATTTAAAACTCGCCATTTGCTCTATACCTCACTACTGCGGTCCCTGAATGCCTTTCTCCACTTGTTTGATACATTTTTGAAGAACTATCAATAAAGAGAATTTTCCCTCCTGGTAATGCATTCTCTCTTATACAAGGTATATCATCACAAAATTCAAGGTAATTTGCACAATCATGCACTTGGTCAATCTCTTTCACTGGCTCAGCCACAAATGTGGCAGGATTCACTATCTTACACCTGACAATTTTGATCACTGGGTTTGAAATCATTACTTCATGAGCAACAGCTCTCTGAGGTGTCAATGTGCCTATGGGTTCCTCTAAAATGGCAAACAAAGCATAGTCTACAAAAAGCGTCATAGAACAGCCCATTACAATACTTGTAGAGTTCTCAATTGTGAACGTGGCGGCTGTCAATGACTGTTCACAAGGAAAGTGTCCTTTCATAACTGGGTCTAACATCCCACTGTAATATGAAGGATTCTTGTACCCCAGTGTCGTCCTTTGTCTAAGCACTGCTGTCATGACTGTCCCATTCATGTGTGAAAACAAGAAAAACTCCTCAGCATCATTGGGAATTCCTAAAACAGGTACAGATTGTTTTCTTTAACTCTTCAAACCCTTCCTCCATCTCCTCAGTACAGTCTATTTTAACACCATTTGCCTGTGCTTTCTTTAAAGCTTGCAAAAGGGGTCTTGTGTACAAACTGTAGTCAAACACTCAGGCTCTAACATAATTACATAATCCCCAAAATGTTGCATCTGTTTTACCTTGTGCAGTTTTGCAGTTTTCATAATCGCCTCAGCTCTCTCAGATGTCACCTTTTTTCCCTCATGTGAAATCAACTGTCCTATGTATAACATCTCTTCTTGACAATACTGCAGCTTTTCTTTGTCTAACTTTTATCCTTTGTCTTCAAGGATAGTCATTAACTGAATTGAGTCCTGTGTGCACTAATCCTTTGTAGTGCTTCAGATTAAAATCTCATATACGTACTGTATCACAGCACTTTTCAAATACATATTGGGCCTCATTACGACCCCGGAGCTAAACCATGGTGCTATTAGCACCATGGTCCATGCCGGGGTCCGCCATGGTGAATGGCGGAATTACCGCCCCATTCCAAGGTTGGCGGGGCGGTAATTCCCCATTCACCATGGGCCCTTCCCCATTCCCATTTTTGGGCCATAGGGCTCAATGGGAATGGGGAAGGCGCTAATTACGGTGCCGTAAATTACGGTGCCGTAATTAGCTCCTAGGTCCCTTTGCGGGTTGGTAAAAGCAGGCGTTAAAGTGCAACCCGCAAAGGGACCTCGTAATCAGGCATTAAGGGTTTAACGGCGCCAACACCTTTTACGGCGCTGTCAACCCCTTAACGCCTGGGTCGTAATGAGGCCTATTGCCTAAGTCCATCTGTTAAAGATCGATGGGGACTCACATTACCTTTGAGGCAGCCTAGTGTGCTTCAAGCAGGCTTGGCAAACTGTAAATAAAGTCAATTCTTGTAAGTCCTTGTGCAACGGGATTGAAAAAAATGCATTTTTCAAGACAATAAGCATGAAATATCGTGCTTCTACTGGGATACTACATAGTATCGTCGCTGGGCTAGGAATTAAAGGAAACTCTGCATTTACAGGTTAATCAATCTCATATCCTGAATGAATCTCCACGACCCTCCTTTTCGGATTTATTCACAGGATACACTGCAGTGCTGCACCATGATTCTGACGGCACAAAAAAAGCCTTGTTCCATCAGTGCTGAAATTGTCTTAAAAATACCCTCATCAGCCTCTGGGGGACTGTCTTGCTTGAGGAAAAATTGCCCCTGGCTTTAGCTTTATTTTGACCTCCCCTATTCACTTCAATGGGCCTACGTCATAAGGGCATGTACTCCATAAAACACTTGCCACTTTCTCCAAGTCTTCATCAAAAAATGCTGGACGCTGCCACATTATCGCCATTCGCTGTGGGATCTCCCTTTTCTCTATTCTAATACAACAACATGTAATGCTCATAAAGAACACTAATTCATCATCTGTTGGATCATCTCTAAACATATCATCGCCAGTAACGTCAGTTAGCCTGCACCCTTCTTTGAGAACTATCACTGTTCTCTATGGTCTACCCAACGTCATCCGTTTCTTCAATCATTGCCATTTCCCCATTGTACTATAGCTGCATCTAATTCTATAGGGATTGTCTGTCCCCCCCCTCTTCGTCCTTAGGTATCTGCGGCCTAAACAAAAATTATTCAGGGATTCTCATAGTTTTTCCTACTAAGCCAGGTAGCCATATCAGTAGAATGTTCGCTCCATAAAGAAAAACCTCTGGCTCTATTGGTACACCTCGCAGGGCCACTTGGCTTGTGAATGCCAGTATAAACTAGCCCACATTCAATTAGTGTATTCCAGGAGTGGAACACATGATCCCTTTGTCAGTCAGTGAAATCGTCATGTTGAGCTTTGTCATCAAATCTCTTCCCAAAATGTTGACTGGTGTCTGTTGTGAATACAACAATGGAACAGTCATGTCACACTCTCCTGTAGAGACTGGTAATTCGGCAGTAAAAGGAACTCGACTTGTAGCTCCAGAAAACCCTTGAGCATTCATGGCAATTCCCGACATTGGATATTTCCCCTCTCGTATACATGAACAACTTCTACTGGGATACTACATAGTATCGTCGCTGGGTTAGGAATTAAAGGAAACTCTGCATTTACAGTCTGGTTAATCAATCTCATATCCTGAATGAATCTCTATGACCCTCCTTTTGGGATTTTTTCACAGGGTACACTGCATTGTTGCACCATGATTCTGACGGCACAAAAAAAGCCTTGTTCCATCGGTGCTGAAATTGTCTTAAAAATACCCTCATCAGCCTCTGGGGGACTGTCTTGCTTGAGGCAAAATTGCCGCTGGCTTTAGCTTTATTTTGACCTCCCCTATTCACTTCAATAGGCCTACGTCATAAGGGCATGTACTCCATAAAACACTTGCCACTTTCTCCAAGTCTTCATCAAAAAATGCTGGATGCTGCCACATTATCGCCATTCGCTGTGGGATCTCCCTTTTCTCTATTCTAATCCAACAACATGTAATGCTCATAAAGACCAGTAATTCATCATCTGTTGGATCATCTCTAAACATATCATTGTCAGTAACGTCAGTTAGCCTTCACCTTTTTTTGAGAACTATCACTGTTCTCTATGGTCTACCCTCGTCATCCGTTTCTTCAAGCATTGCCATTTCTCCATTATACTATAGCTGCATCTAATTCTATAGGGATTGTCTGTCCCCCCCTCTTCGTCCTTAGGTATCTGCGGTCTAAACAAAAATTAATCAGGGATTCTCATAGTTTTTCCCACTAAGCCAGGTAGCCATATCATTAGAATGGTCACTCCATAAAGAAAAAACCTCTGGCTCTATTGGTACACCTCGCAGGGCCACTTGCCTTGTGAATGCCAGTATAAACTCGCCCACATTCAATTAGTGTATTCCAGGAGTGGAACACATGATCCCTTTGTCAGTAAATGAAATCGTCATGTTGAGCTTTGTCATCAAATCTCTTCCCAAAATGTTGACTGGTGTCTGTTGTGAATACAACAATGGAACAGTCATGTCACACTCTCCTCTAGAGACTGGTAATTCGGCAATAAAAGGAACTTGACTTGTAGCTCCAGAGAACCCTTGAGCATTCATGGCAATTCCCAACATTGGATATTTCCCCTCTCATATACATGAACAAGTAGACCCAGTGTCTACTAAAAAAGAAAACGATTTGCCTCCTATCGTCACATCAACCCTCGGTTTCTCTTGTGGGTCTGGTGTCACTGATAGTACTGAACACATCAAGTCACCCTGTGAGCTCTCCTATTGTGAATACATACATGCCCCTGTACCTGTGAAAGGATTCCCTCCTTCCACAGTGACAACCTCTATTCTAGGTGTCGATAATTGTCCCAGTCTTGCGTACTGCTGTGCCTGCATGAAGGTGTGCTGTGACTGCCCTTGCGGTGGATTCATTTGCGCTTGCTGTGGTTGCTGTGCCTGTTGCATTTGCTGCACTTGTGTCTCATACACTGTCTGATCTTGGGCAAACCCTTCCCTAGATTGTGAGCTATATGATGGAGGATAAGCTGTCCCCCCTCTTGAGAATTGACCATTCTGTACATATTGTTGGCTCCCATTTAAACGTGCAATGTGTCCTGTCATCTCACAAGTCCAACATTCAGGAGGAGGCCACCTAACTAGTCCTCCTTGCATATTCTGATTCTCATTCTGTGCATTCTGAAACCCACTTTGATTGTTTGAAAACCCTTGATTGTTTTGGAATCCACCCCTTCCTCTATAGTCCATCCCTCTGCCTCGTGGCATGAACTCATTCCCTCCTTGGTTCATTGGGCGCTGATTATTCACCTGCAATGCACCCACTTCTTGCTGCATTCCCTACCCTTCTCCGCTTGTCAATACCACCCCTTCTATGACATATTTTGACAATTTCTTCTGAACTAACTTGGCTTCCTCAAGTTTTCTATCCTCATCTTCCTTCTTGTTTTTCTCCTGTAATAGCTGACAGTGATGCACTATAGTCAGCTGTATTTCAGCCCATGTCTCCACTTCCATTCCCACTTGCTTTTTGAGTTGCCTCTGTACTTGCTTGCTTGCTGACATAAAATGTGGTAAAATACTGCCATCATTTTTCCCCATGGTTCCCTCATTTAAAGAGTCCAATGCTCTTTAATGTCTTGAATGTAAGCAAGAGGATCCTCATCTTATTTCACCTTACATGTCATGATTGCACCCATGTCTGATGTGTCAGGATACTGTACCCTGAGAGTCCTGCAGACATCTGCTCTGCAATTATTAAATGGTGCTCCATTGTGTTCTGCACTGTTACACTTGAATAACCTGCTCTTTTCCATATGTCATCAGCTCTTTTCCCAAGAATGGCTGCTAGGAGACCCTTAATGTCCCCTATTGCCACAGTATTTCCAATTCATAAATCCATTTTCCTGCACCCGATATCAAACTAGGGAGCTTGCACCTTAAATTATCCTTATCCATCTGTGGCCATGGAACATACTGTGGTTTTGCTCCCCCTTTTTCCAATAAGGTAAACTGCATAAACCATAACCCACAGTCGGCTCCCATCGTCTACCTATCCATGACAGAGACAATGGCCCCTGACCGTCTCCTCACCGGTAGCGACCCTAACCTGCTCAAATATGGTGGTGATTCTCCCTTCTCACTATACGATCGTCCTCTGGGCTGCTCTGGATATGCTACAGGAGCCGGCATCCTATCCTTAGGTTGCTCTAAATTGGACCATTTTACTTCCTTGTCTGCCTACAGGCTTCCCTCGGGGGGCACATGCACCATCCTCCCTCTTCCCCATGGAAGGATTCTCTCTCCTTGTCTGACATGTCCAGTCCCCAACTAGTGTGTCGCTCGTCCCCTTCGCCCTTATATAAGGCCAGTCTACTTAGGAATAAGGCTCTATGCTCGAGGCTGAATGGATTTCCCTCTTTGTTTCATGATTGGAAGACTAGGGATTTGTCTCCCTTCCCTCGGCTTCCTGATTTGCTACCTTGCTATAATTCTTGATAGGCCTTTTTCGATCCTATCTCTGATACTTCCTATATAAAAGTTCTCTTCTAAGGCCACTCTAAATGCCCCTGATGTCGCTCCCTTTGATGGAAGGAACTCTTTTATTCTGTCCCATTGTATTGCTGGACTTGGCTCCATTAGCTCCTTTTGAATGAGCTTAATACCAAGATCCCGCTGTTTCCTCTTATGTTCTAATTCTTCATCTAATTCTCTTTAATTTCTCGCTTCCCATCTAACTCTCTCCTCTTCTTGTCTTATCTCCTCTCTCCTTTCTCCTGCTCTCCTTTCTTCCTCTTCCCTTCACCTGGGTACTCTTTTATCCCTTAAGTTCTGCGCTTCCTCCTCTTCTCTCTTTCTTTCTCGTCAGTCCCGTTCTTCCATTGCTCTCTGCCTATTGTCATGCTTTATTTGCTCCTCTGCCCTTTCCTCTTTCGTTTGTTGCTCCTCCTGATACATCTGTTCTCTCCACTCTCTGCTCTTTCTTTTGTGTTCACCTTCCTTCAACCTCTTTTCTCGTTCTCTGTCTTTTCTATCCTGTTGGTCCTTATCTTCTTTCTGCCTTACTTCCTCAATGCTTTTCCCATGTAGTTTAAGTAATATCTGTCCTCCCATCCATTTGTTCTGCACAATCATTACCTCGCCGGCTTTATGCTTTTCTCCTTTCCATCTCTTAATCTTTCATTCTATGTCTGTCGATACATTCGATCACTCACTTTATCACTTTATTCTTCTTTTATCCTGTAAGATATTAAAGATCTCCTCTTTTCTCTTACTCTCCTCTAGACCATTGTCACTGCCATAAGTGGGCAGTCCGTATATTGGGTTAATATACCCTGTCGCTGCTTTCAGTACCCTTAAAGGATACAACCCTTCATCTTCTGTACTAACGTCTTTTACTTCAGGTGAGGTAAGGGGAGCAGAAGGCTCAACACCTTCCTCCTTACTCTGGTTAAGCAGCCACTCCTCAAGTGGCGGATCCTCTCTCTCTTCCTGGTACATTTTCCAAAGTTCTACAATAGCTACCCTTTTCAATAATTTCTTCCCTGTGTATGCAGCGTACAAGTCAAGTATGTGACCATGGCATGAACATATTATCTGCCGTGCCTTTCACCCATTCCGCACTATACTGTTTGACCTTGGGCATGTGCTTTGGCAGTGTCTTACATAAATGCATCAGAGGAGTAATTTCTCCCATTCTGAAGAGTCTCAATTGACTGTCAATACTTACCAGACTTTTATAAAATATCTTTTCAAAAGCAACAAATATGGGCATGCTCCAACAATCGCCGCTCAAACCTCTATTTTTCACAGATTCCTGTCTACCTCTGGATTGGTACCAACCATTTTCCTAGATAAATAATATAACTTCTTAACTTTATCTCAGTTTTTTCACAACTATTTGTGTTGCTCTTTGACACCTTAATTCAACACAAATACATAAACAAACAGAGTTGTCGACTCTTCACATTTAAACAATGGTGATCACCCTTTATCCTCTCGCCCCTAATTAATACCCTGATCACAGAGTTTAGATTGTCTTCTTCTTTGGAACTGTCCATAAGTAGCCTAGAGATCCCGATCAGGATATAAGACAACCTCTACTGACTCCCTTGGGTCAGGTTTTCTCAGACGTTTCTCTTTCTCTCTTCATACACTATTTTCTTTATCTCTACACAATAGTTCCCGTTACTCTGGTTACTCTCATTACTTTCGTTACTTTAAATTATCACAACCCTGTTCAATTAATTTCCATTCCCTCATTCTACTCACCATTCACCTCGGTATCAACTTCCTCCTCTAATCGACCACTTTCGGCTTCTGTCCGCAAAGCGCCTGTGGAAACCAGGTAGAGATTTCGTCAAAGAGGGACACTGCCCACCATCTCAATTTGTCTTGCAAGATTTCTATTCAGCCGCTCTTCACAGGAAACCCTGCGATCTTCTGGCTAGATGGCAGAGGATGTTCGATCGTCTGAAACCCAGAAGTTAACAGGCCGATGGGTCTGTTTTAACCATCCAACATTGCTACCATGTTAGTTTATGGCCCTTTAAGTCAGTAACATGTCATGCAAAGGATAGGATGCAGAATAACTCCTACACCAAATAATCAGACCGACTCAGGAAGTTGCCAAAGTCTCATCCGACTGATTTAATATCAATTGTCTAAAACAGGGAGTTACAAGGGACATCAATAAAATATTGCACAAGCTTGCTCTCTTGCGCTCAACTCAAAGCATTTCATACAAAATTACATTTATATAACAAAAATGTGTCATACGTGATGTCATACTACGTGGCAAACAAGAAAAACCTATGGGGTTGTGATAGGCTTAAGGGGAACATCTAAATATACTTTCTATAAGGGGTTGGTTCGTGATTGGACATCTGCTATCAGGTGGACAACTTATGCCCACCCCTAGTGCAAGTCATCCTCATCAGTTCTTAGATACACAGTATATCATTGGCTTTCGCACTATAAGGCCCTTCATTATATGGCTTCCTACAAATGGTTGACATGCTCGTGCCTTTCTAGAACATTCAATTCACTTAGCAGCACGTTAGCTCATCTCCAGGTGCTAGGAGTTGGACATGACTTTATCTGCTAACCCAATTAGCCCCACATCTTTCATCACCCATGCCTTCTGCCATGAATATTTGTCTTTGAACTTGGCCTTGCAATGTATTCTTGTTTCTGAGAATATAAGGGAGTATGGGCACTCACTATCGTAGTTTCAGAACTCAATGCCCAACTCTATTTTCGTCCTGGGCTCAGTGACAAGAGACCATACTTCAGCCTGAATTTCAGCATTTAATTGTCTTAAATTAATAAAACTTGGCACGCATGGTTTTCTTTCCTTGCATCTTAAGAAAATGTGATTCTACTTCTCATGTTTGCTGCTTTTCATAATAGATAACCAGTTCCTGGCTGATCCAGCCTTTGATACCAGGCCAAACAGCCCTTCTCGGTCTTTCTTTGATCTTCAGCTAAGTCTTTGCTGCGACACACACAGCTCTCAATGCTTCCTTCTCCGTGATCCTGAGCTTACTAAAGTTGTGACATCGAATGTTCAGATTCTACACAATGGCGGCACTGCCTGCAATATATTCACTACCTATAGCCAGCCTTTATGATTACTTAGTGTACTTACATTTCTGCATCTGTAAAGCTAAAAATGGCTTGTATTTTCTGCAGTGCTTCTCCACATGTGCAATCTTCATTTCTCATATGAAAGCTTACTCAATTATTTATTTCGTCATCAGATTCTATAAGGGCTATACATCCTCTTCTTCAGCCACTCTTCTCAGTGCATCACGCTCATCTATTGTGACATCACTAACTTCTCTTTCTTTTATCTTCATATTCCTTTGGGGATTTCCTCCAGGAGATTGTCATCTATTCGGGGATACATCAGATAGGGTTTTCTTAGCGGATACCTTTTCGCAAACACTTGTGGTGGTGTGGTCATAACTACTGGTGTCGAGCATGGCACATCTTCTGGCTTCCAGCATACGGGTAGCAGGGTGGCGGGACTTCCTGCAGAGGCATTCGGCTGCTCCTCTACACCGTGTTCAGCACCTCTTAGCAGGGAAAGTGCCTCCCAAATCACTTCAAAGGGAAAAAACGCTTTAAACCCTGTGTTTCCCTTACAAAGGCATTGCTAAGTTTTATTCCTCTTCCACACTAGCCCGGAGGTGTAACCTTGTTGTAGGCGTCCATTTTACACCGCCATGTTGGTAAGATGAACTTCTTACTCTTCACCATAAATGCCAATAGGAAAAAGGTCAACTTGTTTACAATTATGTTTGTAAAGCATAAAATCTTAAAATATAACTCAAGGAACTTTAACAATTCTCTTAATCATGATATATCGCTGAACCTAGTCTGTAGATTTTAAAAGGAAATATTTCATACTAAATCAGTAATACATCAAACACATACTGTATAGTAATCAAACAAACATTTTTAATGTTGCATATATTAACATAGCATGCATTTATAAATCCTCACAGTGACTCTTTCCTATTACAAGAAGCTAAATGTTTGTGAATCCAGTCCATTTCACGTTGGGCCAACAGTCTCAGGAAATGTCCACCTCGTTTAGGCATCCTAACAAATTCTAGAGATCATAAATTGCATCTGTGAAACTGAATGTGTCTTTTCTGCGTGGTGTATTGCTAATGGTGATTTAGTGTTACATGTACGTATGTTAGATTTATGTTTGGACCGACGACATTCAGCGTTTCTCGTGGTCAAACCCGCATGAACTAGCCTGCATAGGCATTTGATCGCATTTGTTCACGTATACAACGTTTGTTGAGTCGCATGTAGCAAAATATTTAACGAAGATAGACTTTTCAGTGTAGGGATGTCAAATTGTATATCCTTTCAGTACCTCACCTCCCCTTCATTCCAAATGATTAAAACATCATCGATAAATCTAACAAATATATGTCGTTATCAAATGACAACAAAGTGAGTACAAAAGTTGGTTATACAATGGGCTACCTCAAAAGTCACCTCCTCTTAATTAAAAATGACCTCTGAGATCTGTAAGCTCTTTTTCACATGTTAATTTTCTTTTTTCTGATAATAATTGCAACAATGTATTAAATCTCCTGGGTAAAACCTTAGGCCAGGGAGGTGGAAAGCTGCTCCTGCCATCATTCTTCTTCTGCACTCTGCAGTCCAAATAACAAACATTGCCTGGTGGGGATCTGTTTGCACATAAGTTCAAACCTAAGCAAACAGCTGCGGGCAATTTACGCTCATTTGTAAAATGATCTCCTTAATTCAAGCTTACCAACCTCTTTTCTTCAGTGGGCCCAAAACATCACTCTGCCTGCTTTCAATCTGCAAGATAAAATGAATATCGACAGAGGGCACCCATACTAACTCTACAAAAGCATACTTTTTCCAACACAACAGATTACCATGTAGGGTGATTCCAGATGTCAACCCATCCCAACATACCCTATTCCAACATTGAACCAAAACCAAGCTATAAGTCAGAGGTTGTCTCTTGGGCACATGTTAGATACGCACATCACTGAGGATGTCCCTGTCCTGGTGGCCCATGGACCAGGAATGCTGTTGATGGTCATTGCCCAGACACCTTTCACATGGCACTTTGCCTTGCAACTGCACAACTTCAACTGTACTGCCACAGGTCCCATCCGTTCCACAGGTCTCCTGGAATTCCTGAGTAGTTACTAAGAATTCTCAGCCAGATGTTGCACAAAACATCTTCCTTGATGCTTGGGAGCTGATTGTTTAGGCAGTCTTGTCCTTCCTCGCAGACAATATCCCATTCCATCAATCTTCTTCAGAACACGTTCCACAGAAAAGATGAATAAGCAGATTGTGCTGGGTGTACAGATCTTGTGCAAATCACCAATGTTCGTGTCTGTGTTAGACAACTCTGAGCCAGTGACAAGCCCTGCTGCACATTCTAATCAGCCTACATTGTCATTGAACCAAGGAGCCTGATATATTCCAAAGCTGCAAGTTCTGTATTTGTTCCATCCCAAACATGATCCAATCCTTCTCTCTTACCTCTTCTAGAAATCATCTCTTCGAACTCCTGTTGTAATCTTATCTCTGCTCCCTCAGTGCAATAGGGAAATTGCACTGTGACCTGAAAAGGAGAGAGAGAAAAGAGTTGAGAAAATCATTCCACCAAGTGAGGCATTTACAATGACCTATCAAAACCCAGTTCTATCTATCTGACTAATGGTATTGTACCACAATGATTGAGAGCTAACCTTGGTATGATTGGAGATCTCAGTGTCCTCCATAGCAGGTATAACCAGATACTGAATCATAGAACATGGCTTATTTCCTTCTCCTTTATCAAACTGATGTAATACTTTCAACTTATAGGAGCATACTCTCATTACATAATTGCTGTTCATGAAATTGAAATTCATTATTACAAAGCAAAACTATTTGTCAGCATAATTAAAATATTTTGCTATGCCACTTACCTGTTCCTCCATACTGTGTCTGCCCGCTAAAAGCCACCAACTAAAAACACGTAGGCATGTCAACTGTTTCACTGCAGTTGGTAGCGCTTACTCCCTGAGCTAATACTCTTACCCATCTTATGGTAACTGGCCCATTTTGGCTCTGCAGTTCTGTGTATTTACTGTGCCCATTTTCTAAAATGCAAGACATGATAACAACATTTCATCAGATCAGAAATGTGGATTAGTTATGATAATACAACAGGTTCCCCAGTAGGCTCAACGCTATGAGGCTTAGTGTCATATTGCAGAACTGAACTTTCAAAGATTGTTGTTGTTGTTCTACAGCATGAGCAAGAGCACAGCTCTCATCTGAGAGCCAATTAGGGAGTGTTCTACATGAATATGGGCAAGGCCAGGATGACAATTAGATGTTTAGGTAAGAGCCCTCAAAGATCAATGCCACGAATTGAAATCCATTAAAATCACAAGTGTCCCCTACAACGACACAATGTACCTACGGTGATACCAGGACCACGATTTAATCTTGTCAGTTTTCAGTTCATTGGACAAACTGAATTTCCTCCCAGGGCAGTGTTGTGTTGGTAAAGATTGCTGATCGCTTAAGGAGACCATAGATTGTCAAAGTTGGTGTGGTAACATCTCCTGATTGCTCATTGCTGTGGTTCGACAGCATGCTTACAGTGTGTCACATGAATCCAAGTGGGGAGCTGAAGGATCTTAAATGCAGTGTTAGATGTCATGATTTCCTGAAATGGTCACTGCCACCTGGATGCCACTGCAGACTTTTGCTGATAGCTTCTAATCATCACAAACTCATCAGGCTCCTGAGAAGCGCAGGCTTCACTGGGCTTCTTCGGGAGGGCCTCCTTGACCAGTGCATGAATGGAAATGAAAAAGGTTAATTAGGCACTTAACATAGTCAAGTAAGACAATCTTATCGGGCTTCCAAAAGGAACTTCATGCAGACTCATTCCTGTCTTTTGGTTTGGTGTAGTGTGCTACAGTTGGTAAGCTGAACTAAAGAAAGGGATTCAAGCCATTTGACCCCAGTCTCTTGGCTGAATGCTGACAGTTTATTCTTCAAAATGCCATTCTGGGGTTCTACTGCCCCCACTGACTGTGGGTAGTTAGGGCGATGGAGATCATGGTGAATTTTAAGAGCAGTAAGGAGATGTTTGATTATGCAGTTCACAAAATGAGTCCGCAGGTCATTGTTTATGGAGACCTGGAGTCCAAATCAAGGTATTAAGTATCTTATGAGAATTGTCTCTACAGTTAGAGAATCTGCTCATCTGCATTGGTTAATCTCCACACAGCAAAAAAAGATATCAAGGATGACTAAAACATGGAATTTGTAATACTTTGGAATGGGATGGACAATGCCCTGGAATGTTGTATAGAGCCACTTTCTGGATGTTACTTTAAATGGACCATCACAATATTATGAACCAAATAGTGTATTGTTTCTCTGCACGATTCTAGTTTCTTCTTTGAGGCTTTGTGGTCATTATTAGCCAATGCAATCAGCAGCACCATGGTGTCCTCCTTGCAAGGCTCATAGGAAGGGGAAAATAACAGGAGATCATCAACGCATTGCACCAGCATCAATTACAGCATTTTGATCTTTCTTTAGTTGCAGAAAAACTGGGTGCAGAACTTTCGGGCAGCCGGACCAGGTGTAGAGAATTCCCCTATTGGAAAACGCAAATAGATATTCCTGTCAACATGTAGAGGATCAGAGAACAAAGCAGAACACAAATGTACTACCATAAAATGAGGAGCAGCAGGGCGTATACAAGCTATAATCGCAGCTTGGTTTAGAACAACAGTGAAGGATGGAATAACCAATTAATTAACCACTCTCAGATCCGGCATAAATATGTATGTGTCTCTCGTGGGCTTCTCGACCGGCAATATTGGATTATTGCACAGGCTGGTTGTAGGCACAATAGTACCTTGTTTCATAAGGGATTAAATGACCAGAGAGATAGCTTCCTCAGCCTCAGGCTTCAAGGGGTATTGAGGAATGCTGGGCAAGATCTTCAAATGATCCACCTTAATTTATTTAAGTTCAGCATTATTGACGTTTCCAAACTTATTATCATGTACTGACCATAGGGTATACGGTCTATAAGACTGTGCAAATCAGTGGTTCACCCTCCCACCCAAAGCTGTAAAACCTGATCAACTGTTGTTTGAAGTACCCCTAGGATTACTTCAGTGTTGCGGTTCGGGATACTTAAAGATGCTTCATCTGGTGTGCAGTGAATAGTTCATCTGAGCCTACACAACAAGTTGCTACCTAATACATTAATAGGAGTGGAGGGGCTAATATGCAAGGCATGTTTGTCCATTATGGGACCTGGTGACTGTAAGGGCCTTAGTTGTCTGGTTTATTACTAGGACATTAGAGATTCCCACTGCCTTTACTTTATCCACTTATAATGAACATTTTTGAAAACTAGGATCATATTGCACAGAGGTCTGCAACATTTAGCTCTTGAAGGCCTAGACCACTCGACACAAACACAGTAGAGTAAATACATCTCACTAGGGAATAAGGTCAAGAGATAGTTTGTAAGGATTATAAGGCTTTACTCGCACAAAGTATAAATGCCAGCAAAGAACACTGCTGCTCGAAAGCGCTCTGCCAAAAATTACACGAGCAGCACATTAAAAAGGCACTAAGCATCATCAGTGACATCATACACAGGGTACACATCGGCATGGCTGATTGGTGGGGGACATATGGGAGAGTATGCTCGATAGGGGATGCCAGGCTCTAATTGGCTGGTTCCTTGTTGTCCATCTTGGTCCATGTGGGTCAGCTGGGCTCATCCAGGCGGTGAAGGTTGAGGCCCACATAAAAACATTGTTTCTAATCTCAGCTAAACAACTAAGACCGGCTATTCATTCATTATGGCAGGCACCTGGGCATCAGAGGAAGGAGGTGCCAGAGAGAATGGAGGGTAAAATACAGTTATAGTGACCCCTACATTTGGGTCTTCATTAATACTGCAGTTCCCACCCCATGGTCTCTCCCCGGGGGATTGATCTCTAATTTATTCTTCCTCGTACCTCATGTTACACGAGACTTGTGTTGAAATTGGGAAGATATAGAGTCGTGCGAGTCATAGATCTGTGGTGGGCCCCTTGGGGAGGTTAGGCTTGGGGGCTGGGTCGATGGAGGGTGGCTGGCTCCGGCATGCCTGGGTGGCGGTCAGAGGCCTGATGTCAGTTTAGTGGAGATGGATGGGTGTATTGCTGGGCCTGATACTGTCTCACGCTATGTGCAGTGCGCATTCCTGAATGTGATACTAAATATTCGCAACAATGCAAGGACAGGGGAGAATGGACTTCCCATGGGAACAAGGATCATGCAGAGCTGTCCTGGTGTGTTGGGAGCTTGGCACCTCTGTGCGAACTCGGGATTCGAGTGCTACAGCCCTCAGTGTGTTTGATTTGGGCCTAAATACAAAATGGAGTCGCGGGATAGGCGCATTAGTAGTGCTCTTGACTTACTTCTACGTGCTATTGAATCTTTATATATATCCTGATGGAGGAGGCTGGTCCCCCCATGTGGGTTATGTAAGGCTCGGCAAACTGAGAGGGCCTAGGGGGGTGGGATTGGCTTGTCTCCATCCCAACATTCCCTCTTTTGTTACTTCTACATTAACAAATTTCCCCAGCCCCTATTTCTACGTTCATTTGCCCGTCCCTCCTACTCCTCCCATACCACGCTTCCTTTAGTGGGCATCCATGCTCTAAACACACTTCTCAAGCTCTGTCCCTGTTGTGCATATTGTTCAGGTGTGCATGTCAAATATATACATCCCTATCCCCTGCCATGTCCACCCACACCTCCTCGTAATTCTCAGGGTCTGGGGGGGGGGGGTGCAAAGGTCATGGAATAATATGTATCTACTTAATCCCCATATCCATGGTAAATCGCAACCATATGATATTTTGGACCATCATTTTCCCCTGTCTGTATTTCTACTTCCTGCGTATCATGAGGTATCTTTTGATTATTATTATTCCCAATTGTCACCATCATCATTGCACTATTAGGAATGGCTTTTGCACACCAACAGAGACCCAACTGACACATTCAGAAAATCAGCAGGATGAACACGATGATAGGGATCATCATTTTCATAGTTGTCCCAACCCATGATGGTACCCAGCCAAATGCCATTGTTACCCAGTCCTCTTCTTGTATTCCTGCCTCTTTTTTATTTTGACTCCAAGTACATGCACTGCCGCAATTACATGTCACAGTGTTCCATTGTCAGCGTCTGCAGAAGGTCCGAATGTGCAACATGAACTCCCAATCTTTTTGCAAACCCCGACCGCCATGGCAGTGAGGAGGTCGAGGTCATACCGGTTTTGCATCGTAATTAGTCGGAGCTCCCTGAGTTGTACCTTGATCACGCTGATCCTCCTTCAGTGTCATTTGCCAACTGGATCAGCTCCCACCGCACAATTTGAAGCCACTTGGAGTTGGCTTTAGCTTGGATGCTGGGCACGAGAGATGCAAAAAATGCCTCTGCAGAATTGAAAAGTGTGTACTCATTGGGTATTTGTGCAAGCAGATCAGAAGAGTCTTGTGATAGGGAGTCGGAGGATCGTTTTGTTCTGTTCAGGCGCTCATGGTGTTTTTTCTCTGGGAGGACATGGAATTCTGGGGGTGACGTTGTCGCCGTTGAGTCTTTCGTCTCAGGTGTCACTTGTCCTTCAGAAGGTAATGGTCCCCCCTTTTGGTGCTCTTCGGGTACTACAAGTAGGGCTGAATGCATTGTTGTGAACGAACATTAACCACTTCATGATGGTGAGAGGTGCACATATGCTTTGTTGCCACAAACCCAGTAGTAGTCCATCAGCGCTGCATTTCCTTTTCAGAGATCGGGAATCAGCAAGGTTCTGTTGCATTTTCTGTAGTCCCTACAGAAACACTCCCTTTGCTATAAAAACAAAGTTAATAATTTACTTTGTGTTGTAGTTTTGCTGGCTTTTCAAGTGCTGTAACCCATGTCAGTTTTGGTACATGTTCAGTCCATATTTGCGCACATGTTTTGTCCACGAGGCCCACGGAGTCCATCAGCTTTGCACATGAATGTTGATTCTTGCCATTTGTTTTCTAAGAAGCTTGTCCCTTCAATGGCCAGGAAGAGTTCCTTGAAGCACTTAGGATCAGCCGAGCCCTTTTTGCATGTTCGAATGTCTGGCTCAAGATGTTTCAGTTTGACCGTGCCTGCCTGAAAAGTCCCTTTTACCTACATAGTGCAAGGTGGATGAGACATTGGGCCTCATTAGGACCCTGACGGTGACGGTATGAACGGTGCCGGTAAGGCACTGTCACTGTTCATACCATCCCGCTGCATTACAAGTTCTGCCTGCGGGTTCCTGTGCGGCTCCCGCAAGCAGAACTTGTAATTGCAACGGCACCGTTATCAACGGTGCCGGTGCAACCATGCTCCCCACCCCCATTCTGCCCGATGAGGCTGAATGGGGATCGGGAGCCTGGCATTACCGCCACCCGCGAATATGCAATTACCGGCCCAATCAACTCGAAATGGGCCGGTTATTGCCCAAACGCGGGTGGCGAGGCGGTAGCGAGCATGGCGGTAGCCATGCCTGCCATACAGGCACGGCTACCACCATGCTCGTAATGAGGCCCATTGTGTCTCTTCTAAGGATACCTCTTGCGGCACTAAGACCTTGGGCACCCCAGATGCATGCGGTATTAAGGAATAGACATAGCAACTCCCGTTAGTTGTTCAACTTCCCATTATACTCATAGCAGAGTACCAACTATTGGAGTGGCCAGGATGGCGAAGGTCTTCCACTTTATCAAAACCTAAACCATGGTATGAATCATAGTTATTCTGGCGTGCCTGCTGTTTTCTTCTATCACTTTGCAATGCAAACTGTTTTCTCTGTAAGATCATTCTATATGACCGGCTTTTGTTACATAGTGATCTCTGGACATGTGGTGGTAATAACTGGACCATTAAGATATTGCACAGTGTGGATTGGGAGTTGTACAAGAGGTATTGCTGTTATTTGTGGGTTTCTCTTCAGGTATACTGTTGGTTAATAATACATCACTATTTTCATACATACTGTTATTTACAGTCAAAAAGTGGGAGAATCCTATAATCATGCTAGGGCTTCGGAGTGGACAACATATTAAACACTGAGGTAGGTACTTGCACTGTAAACATTCTGGGGAATGCAAGAGTAGCATCTGGTACATCTGATACACTCTCAGGTATATTGACATTGTAACTAAATATCAGGATATTTGGGGCTTTCCTTGTTGCATTTTTATGTAGACTTGTTATGTTAAAGTGTAGGGTGCCACTGCATTTCCATTGAAACCCATTCCGATGTCCATTTTCCCCCCTCGCCCCCAAATCACAGCCACCATGGTATGGGGCTGCTGCCCCGTTCATAGCCATGCTGAAAGGGTTTCTGTTCTCCCCTCCTTGGGAGTTGGGGTTGCTTTGCTGTGACTGCATGGTGTGAGGGGGATGATGATAGGTGGCAGGACTAGACATTGGGGGCGGTGGCTGGGGGTACGCTTGTGCTTAGTATGGGTTCATCACTGCTCCTGGTGGCTGGCCCTGGAGACTGCTTGGGTGGGGGTTTCCATTCTGTTGTTGATAGTATTGGGGCTGATTATATTGGTCATTTCCGCCCTGCAAAATGTCCCAATCTTCTGCATTCCCAACACTGCCTTGCCCCCTTCCTCTTGGCCCTTGCCCTCCAAACACCCCTCCCCTCTGTACCCTGAACCCACCTCATCCCATGGCGGCCCTCCTTGCCATTGGTTTCCTCCCCACTCTCCTTGCCTGTTTTCAGCCCATACAGCTGCCATCTTCACCTGTGTGGTGACAGAGGCACACCCTTCCTCCCCCATCTGTTCAGTGGGCAGTGCCGCTGCTACCGCAGCCACTTTCACTAGTTTGTTTTGCACTAGTTTTGCTTCCTCTGCTTGTCTTCTCTGACTAGTTTATTTTTCCCTTTCTTTGATCCTCCTACAGTAGTGCATAATTATGCTTTGGATTTCAGGCCATCCCTTGGCTTCCACCCCTCCTATCTTGTCCAAGGCCTTCTGTACTTCTTGGGGCTCCTTTTTGTGATGAAATAAAACATTGATGTTGATTGGTCCCACGCAGTGCTCGTCTCCCCCCTCCACATTTCTTGGACCCGAAGAATTAACTGTGCAGTGTCTTCCTCATCTCCTATCCTGAATTGCATTATTGAGTGGAAATCGTGAGTATCTGGGAAGGGCCATTGCGGTGCATCCCACACACATGCCCTGATGTTGTTAAATGATGCCCCATCATGAGTATCATTACTGCTTGTTACCCCAAGGTACCCTGCTTTCACCCACACTGATTCTGCCTGGTCGCCCACTGCAGATACTAGCAGGCTTTTTATGTCTCCTATAGCCAGGGGCACCCCCGCCGTTTGTTCTCAAAGATTTTTATTTTTTATTTTTAACTGTGCTTTATATAGGGCCTTTGTCCAAAGTGCTTTACAAAGGACGATCAACAGTACATAAAATCAGAAATGCAAATCAGTGTTCATATACAGCCAGTATCAATCAATCAGAGGACTGAAGCTGGTTAGTTTTTAAAGAAGAACGGAACTGAGGATAGGAAGTAATAGAGCGAAGAGACAGAGGGAGCATTTTCCAGTGAAGACGGGCAAGGAGCTGAAAAGAATGAAAGCAGGATTGAGGATGGGGGGACGGGAAAACATTAAGTCTAAAAAAAAACAGCAGAGCAGAGGAAGCGAGAAGGAGAATAAAATGAGAGATGCAAGGTAGTCAGGGCCGAGTCTGTAAAGAGATTTAAAAACTAGACAAAGAAAATTATATTTAAGATGAGAGTAGAAAGACAACCAGACAACAGAGGCAAGAGAAAGAAATTGAAACCTGATAAGTAAGAAGGCAGAATGAGCAAACAGAAGAATGATAGACTGATTTAAGAGGAACAATGCATGAGCAGGGAAGACCAAAGAACAGGACAGAACAATAGAATAGTCGGGAGAAAACTAGTGAAGAGAGAAGAAGTTTTGTGGCTTGAAAATTAAGAACACGGCAGACTTTGCGAATACTGAAGAGATGAAATAGACAGGCACGCGTTGTAAGGGAGATATGACGGCAAAGGAAAGATTGGAATCGAAATGAAGACCAAGATTGAGGGCAGTGGGAGAAATAGAGAGACTGGAGGGAGGAAAATAAATAGAAGAGGGGGGAGACTGTGACAAGAGGGTGTTGGCGGGAAAGAATAAGACTTCACTCTTTCCAGCATTTAAAGTGAGGAAATTAGAGGTCATCCAGGATTTGATGACAGAGAGGCAGGATGAGAGAGTGTGATGAATGTCAGGTGTGAAGGATGAGAAGGAAAGAAAGAGCTGGGCATCATCAGCATAGAAGTGGTCTGATACTCCAAAAGATGAAATAATGGGGGCAAGAAAAGAGGTATACAAGGAAAATAGAAAAGGACCAAGAACCGACCCTTGAGGAACACCTTGATTGAGGGGAAAAGATGGAGAGGTGTTGCCACCCCAGAGACAGCAAAGGTATGGTTGGATAGGTAAGATGAAAACCACAATCGAACAGACCCACGAAGACCAAAGGAGGAGAGAGAATCCAGAAGCAAAGAGTGATCCACAGTGTCAAAAGCAGCAGACAGATCAAGAAGAATAATAACAGAAGAGTGTTTGGAATAACGAGCAGCGAGAAGAGAGTTAAGCCCGCAAGTCAGGGCTGTTCCAATGGCATGGCCGGGACTAAAGCCAGACTGAGTCGGGGGAAGGAGAGATAGACCAGACATGAATGTTGAAATTTGTGAATAAACAAGCCGCTCATGAAGCTTAGACAGAAAAGGTAAGAGGGATATATGATGAAAGTTAGAAACAAGAAGCGGATTAGCTGTAGGTTTCTTTAGGATAGGAATGATAATTGCATATTTGAAAGCAGAAGGAACAGTAGATGTGGTGAGACAGATCTTAAAGAAAGAGGCAAGAAAGGGTACCAAAAGTGGGAAGATTTTAGGAATAGGTAAAGAAGGGACGGTGTCTGTGGTGGCAGCGGTGGGGTGAAATTTGCCCAAGAGAAGAGCCCCCTCAGAGTCCGATACGGGAGCAAAGTTAGACACAGTTTTGGAGGGAGTAGGAAAAGGTAAGGGGGAAGAGTTATAAGAAGGTGATGATATAATATCCTGACGTAGGGAGTGAACTTTAGAAGAGAAGAAATTAGCAAGATCAGATGCTGATAGGGATGAAATAATGGACGGATCAGGTATAAGAGGAGAAAGAAGGCGAGTTAAAGTTTGAAGAAGACGTCAGGGATAAGTAGATTCACTCTGGAGAAGATCAGAGAATTAAGCACGTTTAGCAGACTTAATACAGTTGTTGTAGAGGATATGATAAGAAAAATAAGTAGCGTGGGTAGCGGGAGAACAGAGTTTGCACCAGCACCTTTCAAGGCGGCGAAGGAAACAGCGCATAGAAGAGAGATGAGAAGAGAGCCAGGATTGGGCAGGTTTGCGAGTGCGCTGGAAGGAAGAAAGAGGGTAATGTTGATCAAGACTAGAAGCAAGGCATGAGGAGAGAGTGGGCATTGCTTCATTCGCAGAGATAGTAGAAAAGTGTGTTAGAGATGGAAGCAAGTGTATACAGGCATCATGGAAGAGTGAGGAATTGAAGTTGCATAGGTCATGCCTAAAGAAAGTATTAGTCGAGGAGAAACAGGAGGTACTAGAAGGAGCAGGTGGGAGAAAGGAAGCCGAAAGTAGACAGGAAGATGAGATATGGAGGAAACAGTAAATGATGAGGTAAAAATCAAGTCGAGAGTAGAACCAGAAGTATGAGCGGGAGGAGTAGGAAGTGGAGAAAGTATTGAAAGAAAGGGGGATGCTAAATGAGTAGAGGAAAGATGGAGATTAAAGTCTCCAAGCAAGACAAGAGGTATAGGAATAGGTAAAGTGTGACCAAGAAGGTAGTCAATGTCCTCACAGAATGACCTAAGTGGGCCAGGTGGGCTAAAGATAATGAGAAAGAAAATAGCATCAGGAGCAGTGAAAATCTTATACATAAATTCAAACAAAGAATATTCCGGTAAGGGTTACAAGAGAAGGAATAGATAAACAGTTGGGAAAGTATAGTAAGCCAACGCTGCCACTGCATCCATTGGCTCAAGGGACATGGGCAAAGGAGGATAGAGAGGAAGTAAGAGAGGCAGCTACAGTTGAGTTATGTGAGAAAATCCATGTTTTGGTTATACAGAGAAAATGAAGATACAATGTAGAAAAAGGTCCAATACTGCTGTGTTCTTATTGCAGGGCGACCTCGCATTCCATAGGCCAAGGTTGATAGCAGTGGAAGTGTCAATAAGTTATGGATAAATAAGATCAGGAGCTACAGTCTGTTTGAGAGATATTGGGAGGCGAACAGTTAGGTATGGAAATAGTCATTAAAATGATGAACAGTACCTAATGGTAGTCTGGACTACAGAAAGTGGTATCCGTAATGGTACTGGGAGGAGCAACCAGGCCGGGTGCATCATGCCTACAAGGTCCTTAGCTGCAGAAACACTGCAGACATCCGCAGACAGCTATATCTCACTTTGCCTCAATTCGCCTGGAGGTGGGTATTCCAAACCGTGGCGAGTGAGTGAGAACGAGGCAGGTGGGCATAGCCTCTTGATGTTAGGAGTGGCTGCCTGGCAACAGACAACAGTGCCTCTTTTGCAAATGCCGGCAGGGAGAGGGCCTACTGGTGTAGACAGAGTGGCCCTGCCCACACGCTCTGATGTGCAGATGCAACGTAAAGGCGTAAAACCATTTTCCCTCAAGCCCTGTGAGTGGGTGGAAGGACTTGAGGAGGTTGTCTTTATCCATTTGTGCCAAGGGCACATAATGAAGCCAACCTGCTCCCTTATCAATTAGGGGCCTCTGTAGTTTCAAACTTACCTTTCCAGCTTTTGCTCCACTTCCTTATTTTTTCGCTAATGCCATTCTACCAAACCTTTCTTTCAATCTTCCCTCCCATGATCCTTCCTCTCTTGGTGTGGTCAGTTGCACTTGCTGAATCCCTCCCACTGGTCCTTCTTCCCCATCATCAAAGTCACTCCAATTCTCCTCATCCCTTTCTGATGCCACATGGCCGTATCCTAAACTGTCCGTTTCTTCCTCCCTTTACACGTGCACTGCTCGTATGGGGGCGCTATCAATCCTGAATAGAAAATCTCAAGACTTCCACTTGTCTTCCTTTAGAAGAGGTGGCGTTTGAGGAAATCCTGCATTTCCTGGACCTCTCGCTACTTTGCAAGCAGCTTGTAACTGAGCTAACTCTAAGCAGGTGGAGGAAAAGGCTGCCTCAATGTCAGTTGTAGTCACTCATGTGTGGGTGGGTGTTGTTATGGTGGGATCATATGCCAGGTGAGGTGCTGTGCCTGCATTCACTTGTGTGTCTCCCCCGGATACATAGGTAGTATTTGAGTACCCCTCTGCTGGTCGCGTTAGTAGTTGGCTTGCTCTTCCCCCTTGTCACGGTCACCCCCATCACCTGTGGCCGGGCTTTAGTTTAGTTTGTTTATTTGCTTTCAGATGTTAGTTCCTTTTTCTCTACTTTTGCTACTACGGGTGTTTCTTTAAACATCTGCCACAAATCCAATATCTCCCTTCTGTTTTGGAGTGGCTTTCCCTTGTATTTAGCAGTCAAGTATGCGGACATATGATCTAAGGCACCCTTATCAAAGGACCCCACCCTCTGGCCAGTAGTTGGGCAGCCCTTTCCCTTTTGTTTCCGTCACCCATTATTTTGTCGCTGTAGAGGGGTAGACTTTTACAGATATGTTCTAATGGTGTATCTGTCCCCATGGCTGCCGTTTAGCTTAAAGTGCAGGTCACAAAATCTTCGTGCAGTATATATTTTCCCCATCCCATTACCCAGTCTGGGCACCCAATGTCAATTGATCTATATCCGTCACATATGTGTTACAACTGCTATTATATTGCCAAAACAGCACAGACACCATGGTTTACTTAAGACACAAAAGAACATATACCTAACACATATTTTCCCTCCTCTTTTTTAAAACCTTCCCACTCCCCTCTTACGTCCTTCTCATTCACCCCACACCCACTCATTCTGGGCCTCCTCCGTACATGCATAAAGTGAACACCGAAAACAACAAACTAAAATAACAAGCTGAAAAAACAACCACTACTTATTCCCGAGCCCTCTACTTATACAGGGCTCCTACTTTTTTCTCTATAGTTGCATTTTCCTGCACTAGTCGGGACAGTGCAAAGTGGTGCCACCCTCTAGCCTATTTCCGGGCTAAATTCCCTTCCCTTCCTGCTATATATTTTCCAAAAAATTAAAAAGAATAAAACCTAATGGCCATACACAAAACTACAGTCATTCAACCCACTTTCATTCTTTGCATGTTCCCCTATAACACAATACTCTGTTCCCGCAACCCCAACATTGTTAACCCTTGCACACTATACTCACATGTCCGTGCTCTTCCAAAAGCCTCCATTCGTGGTTAATTCACAACACGTCTAGGCCTCTCCCTGGGGCCGCACCCGCCTCCAACGAGCAGGTAGGGTATTTGCAAAGCAGGAACCCACAAGAACCGCTTCTGCTGCGTTCGTGTTTTAGGGGGACTGATCAGCTGTTGCTTTGCACAGCCTTTCTGGAGAGGACCTGGATGACGCTGCAAGTATGGGGGCTATGGAAATGTATTGGGGTTGCCAAATGAAGGCCTAGACTACTCGACACGAACACAGTAAATACACCCCACTAGGGAATAAGGCCAAGAGATAGTTTGCAAGGATAACAAGGATTTACTCGTACAAAGTATACTTGCCAGCAAAGAACTCTGCTGCTCGAGAGCGCTCTGCCATACATTACACAAACAGCACATTAAAAAGGCACTAAGTATCATTAGTGACATCATACACGAGGTACAAATCAGCATGGCTAATTGGTGGCGGACATATAGGAGGGCCTGCTCGATAGGGGATGCCAGTCGCTAATTGGCTGGTTCTTTGTTGTCGATCTTGGTCCACGTGGGTCAGCTGGGCTCATCCAGGTGGTGAAGGTCGAGGCACACATAAAAACATTGTTTGTAATCTAAGCTAAACAACTAAGACCGGCTATTCATTCATTATGGCAGGCAGCTAGGCATCAGAGGAAGGGGGTGCCAGAGAGAACGGAGGGTAAAATACAGTTATATTGACGCCTACCTTTGGGACTTCATTAATACTGCAGTTCCCGCCCCAGGGTCTCTCCCCGGGGATTGAGCTCTAATTTATTCTTCCTGGTACCTCATGTTACATGAGACGTGTGTTGAGACTGGGAAGATATACAGTTGTGCGAGTCTTAGATATGTGGTGGACACCTTGGAGAATTTAGGCTTGGGGGTAGGGTCGATGGGGGGTGGCTGGCTCCGGCCTGGCTGGGTGGGGGTCAGAGGCCCTGATGTCAGTTTAGTGGAGATGGATGAGTGCATTGCTAGGCCTGGTACTGTCTCAAACTCTGTGCAGGGCACATTCCTGAACGTGATACTAAATATTTGCAACACTGCAGGGACAGAAGGAGAAAGGACTTCTGTGGGAACAAGGATCGTGCGGAGCTGTCCTGGTGTGTTGGGAGCTTGGCACCTCTTTGTGAACTCGGGATATGAGTGCTACAGCCCTCAGTGTGTTTGATTTGGGCCTAAATACAAAATGGAGTCGCGGGATAGGGGCATTAGTAGTGCTATTCTCTTACTTCTATGCGCTATTGAATCTTTATATATTTCCTGATGGAGGGGGCTTGTCTCCCCTTGTGGGTTATGTAAGGCTCGGAGAACTGAGAAGGCCTACAGGGGTGGGATTGGCTTGTCTCCATCCCAACAGTCGACAGATATTTAGAACAACAACTCATATAAGCCCTATTCAGCATAGTGAGTGTGGAGGGATCATGGGTTTTGTGGTCCAAAATATTGGAGATCCATAGGTTTACAGACACTTGGCATAGCAGATCTACTAGCACAAGTATCAACTAGACAAGGCGTACTTTCCCCTTCTACTTCGCATATGGCTCCTTTTGGTCTACTGGTATCAAAGGGTTAATATTAAGAGATGTTTTCACTTTGAGTCATAATGGGTCAAGGTGTGCCTTTGGTGGCTGTAATTGGCTAGGTGCAACATTTGTGGCATTGGAATTTTGGAAGGGATGTGGCACATTTGCATTGTGGTTGGGTAAATTCCCTGGAGCACTCAACAGGGTTTGGAAACATAACATGCTAGGGCTAATAGGGCCACTCTTTTGCCAAGTGGTTCAAATAATTGCACACTCATGAATCAACATAATATGCCTGCGGACCCAGATGTCACTGGGGTGCTTGAGGTACTTGCTGCCCATGCATTCCCTGCTGTCCAGAACATCCCTGCTGTCTTTGGATTCCCTGATGTGGGGGGCTCCTTTGACCCTGGCTCTTCCTCTAACCACAAATCCTCTTGGAACTTGTCTCTTGCTCCTGGATCTGGCAGTACTTGCCCCTGCAAATTCTGCATGTGCAATGCCATCAATTTGTTTTCAATATATTTATTTTTAATTTTGTTCCTAGCAAGCTACACAATGATTCACAACCACTACTAGTTCTGATAATGGTTAATTCTGCCATCCAATGCAAATTGTCTTAAATTGGGCTTGTACCTTAGGCAACAGACCAGGAATAAAGCAATTAGCTATTGCTTCGTGTGCAATCCCGCCAAGCGTATGAAGAACTGAGTGTTGCGTGATCGATCAGTCTAAATAGTGAACAAGAGATGTACCCTTGTTCTGTTTTCAGTCTCCACTGTTTACCCAATCTGTTTTCCAGGACAGAATTCAGGAATGGCACTTATTAACCTACTTTAAACTTGTTTAAGAGCTTCCATTTTACCTAGATCTGCTATGTGACAATTAGCATGTTGGGTCAGCCTCTCTGTTGGTTCATATCAGCCCAACAGGGTCATAACACTTAATTACTGTAATAATGGCCCTCATTACAACACCGGCGCTAAACCATGGCGCTATTAGCACCATGGTTGGTGCCGGTGTTGTAACAGGTCCACCATGGTTCAATGGGGAATTACCACCCCATTCCAAGGTTGACGGGGCGGTAATTCCCCATTGAACCATGGCCCTTCCCCATTCCCATTTTCGCCCCATAGGGCTCTATGGGAATGGGGAAGGCGCTAAGTACAGTACCGCAAATTGCGGTACCGTACTTAGCACCAAGGTCCCTTTGCAGGTCCCTACTTTAACGGCTGGTCCAGACCAGCCGTTCAGGTCGGGTCCGGCAAAGGGACCTCGTAGTAAGGCGCTAGGTGTTTAACGGCGCCGCAGCCTTTTACGGCGGCGTTAACACCTTAGCGCCAGGGTCGTAATGAGGCCCAATGTCTTCAATATAATGCTGGGGTTCATCTCTAATACAGGGAGATTCATTCGCTAAATTATGCCAATCACCTGGAATCCAGGGAACACGAATAGTGAGTAAATGGGGATCCCACCATTTGCCGCCGGTGAAGTCAATATCTGCCTTGATTGTGCTTGAAAGAGAGTAGAATCAAACCTGTATGGCGTACCTCCCCTTGTCACAAACGCAGTATAGGAGTGAGGTGTCCTTGGCATGAATGGAAATCCAGGAGCACCTGAGGTGCGGGCTACAGGCTGCACTTGTGCATCAGATACCGCCATTTGCTGCTGGCCTGTAATAGGTGCCTGTTAGACCCCCAGCGTTAGAGGGCTTGTACCAGCCACCTTCCCCACTCTCACCCAGCAGTGTCACTGGATAGACACCAGTGACAAAATTCAATAATGTCCTCTGCGGATTCTTCATCTTATTTAACCTCTGTCTTTTCATCTACTATCTGAAGAGACAACAGGCTGGAAGAGCCACCTTCTCCTCTTTCCATTATGAATTTAATCTGTTCTCTCAATTGCTTGTTGGAATCTTTTAGCGCCACGTTGCATAAGCCCCACGTTGTCTCAAGCTCACCTTTTCCTTCAGTGCCTCTAACGCGCGCCTTAGGGCGACCAGTCTATCCAGATTAAAAGCGCCTTTTAACCGGGAGATGGGTATGCTGTTATCTTGGGTCAGCAGGTGTAAAAACTTGAGGAATGCGCCTTTTGCACAAGAAACAGCATGGAAGCAGTTGGAACACAGAATGTGGAAAACAGAGGGTTGTGCATTCTAATACCAGTAAGGCACTTAATACCAGTAAGGCACGTATTAGCTGACAACTGAAGGGGTTAGAGGTGGATGGCGAGGAGTGCTTCCTTTGTACTTAAATAAACGTATTTCAGCAGTCGCCATGAGTCCTGCTTCTCATTTCACTGAACAAGGGCAAACACATAGTGATGGCTTCCCCGGGATGCTCTACACAAAACAGGATCTCATAGATGCATTGTTGTCAGCAATGAGACTCACTTGAATAGCGTCCCATAGGATTTTTTTTTTAAAAAAAGAAGTGGATAGAATGTATAACAGAAGAGATGCAAGAGAAAGTGAATAATCCTTATGTGAATTAAAGTAAAGTAAAGTAAAGTAAAATAAAGTACAGTAAAGTAAAGTAAAGTAAAGTAAAGTAAAGTAAAGTAAAGTAAAGTAAGGTGGCCCAAGCTACTTGGTAACTTTGAAGGTTGTGCACTAGCAGTCTTAATCAACTGGAAAACAAGATGTAGATGGGTGGACAGCAGATGCATATAATGGTTCTAGGTATGGCTCCATAAAGAAGGGTGAGGATTTCGATTTCATGTGGACCACACACAAGGATGCACACGCGAGTAGTAATGCTGTTTGAGGGGAAACTGCCTTTTACTAACAATCTTCAGGTAAATGTGATCATTTAAAAAGTGAAGGCACTTTTAGAGAGGACATTCCCATAGTGGTGGTGCAGGAAATGAAATCATGATGTTGAATGGATCTTGTTATTTCCAGAGCTGAGGCGAACACATTGAATAGAGGTTAGGGCTACATGTAGTGAGGACATCTTCACTAGATGTGTGTGTATGCTGATATAAGGCTGCCTGCTCACCTAAGGGTGCGATGTAAGGCCATCCTTTATATGGTTAAACAGCCTGAGGTTGCACAGGAGTTTCAAGATGAGTTAAAGGCAGGAACATGTTAAAATGTGTTCTGAAATTTGAGAACTATTCTGTTTTTATGGCTTGGTTCTGATTTTTGCTAAGTAATAATGATTCATTTTTCCAGTAAGTCCCTACTGGTAGATGCCATGGTCTGTGGTTAAACGGGCAACTAGAAGACCAGAAAGGATTCATTCATTATTTCATTGACCTTTATAACTTGCTTAATACCAGACACCAATCTATAAGCTATAAGCGCAGGACTCGGATTCATACCTGTGTTGCTCTGTGTTGTCTTGCTACCAAGACAAGCGCATTGTCCCGAGCTATCCTCCCTGCCCAAGATAGTTTAAAGAGGTTAATTCAACAATGTAAATGTGCCAAGAGTTTAAGATAAACTAGTAAAATGTATAGGGCACCTAAATTAAACAATTGTAACTTGCTTAAGGACTGTAGTCCATCAGTCCATCTCTCTCTTCCCTTTGGGTCTGCCAATTGGCGACCATGTTAAATCATTCACAGTTCTTGGGGTTCTAAATATCTTGATACCTCTTTCTTTGATTACTTGTGTGGTTGCTTCTACGGTTCTATGTCCTTTCATTGAAGATGTGTTTTTTCCCACGGAATTCTTACAGCAAAGAATTCCATCAAAAAACTCATCAAATGTTTTATTTTTTTATTTGGTAGAGTTTTCCCCCAAGCTCCCTTCCCAATATGTTAATACCTACCCCAATCTGTCGCTACCCCATTTATCCCCTTACCCCACCCCGTCTATATTCCAATTAGTTTTTTCAATGGAATTATTGCTATATTCCAATGAGTTTTTTCAATGGAATTATTGCTGTAAAAATTCCATTAAAAAACACCTGTTGGGGAATCAACACGATACCGCTTCTACATTGCACTTATCAGGATGTTGCATGCCTTGGTAGAAAGTTGTAACCCTTGTGATTGTGGGGCGCCTAGGCTGCAAGACAAGTTTATAGGCTTTGACAATGTTGGTTCAGATGTCTCTGCCCCCTGCCACAGTCTCCACCAATACTGCCATGGTAGGAGATCTAAAGGTTAGGTGCTCCTTGTCTTGGGCACTTCCTCCTTCTCCTCACCTTCCCCTTTCCTTTCCCTCCCCTCTTTTGTTTTCCTCTCTTCTCTGTCCACCTTGATGCCCTCCAAGGATCAGACCCTCTTCACCTAAACCCTTGGCTTTCTTCTCCAACACCAACCTAAGACTTCCTTTGTTTGTCCTCCTTCTTTCTTTGCAAACAACGGTTCTACACCTCCCCAAATATTCTACTCTCTTCATCTCCTTCAAGTCCATCTGATACTTGTGTTGTTCCATGACCTCTGAGTCTCCTCAATCCTGCTCCATTCCCTTTCTTGAATCTGATCCCCTTCTTCCTCCTCATTCTTCTCCAGCACCTGCCGGTCTTCCTCGTCCTCATCACTTTCTCTCTCTGCTGCCCATCCTCTTCCTCATTCTTCTCCAGTAGCTTATAATGTTTAAAACTTCCTGTATACCCTCTCTCACCGCATCCTCCTTCTCCTCATACTTGTTCATCTCCACCCCATGCTCCCTCTCGTGCCTCCCTCTTGCCATACTTCTTTTTGTACTGTTTAGCCACCTCCCCGCTGAAATTATATGCCACCTCTTTCTTGCTCATTCTCCAACCTCTAACTCCCCCCAAAACTACCTTATACTTTTTTGTGTCTGCCATGGGGCCTGTAATGGAAGAGTTGTATTCAACTGTTTCCTTTTTTTAACAGAGGGTGGGGGTGGGATCTCTGTGTTTACACTTGTTTCTTTATCAGACTTTGCTTTCTTTCCTTGACTCGGGGCTAAGAGAGACTCAGACATGCTAAGGGATATCAGCTGGCTGGCTCTCCGTTCCTTGATGCCATGTTCTCAGGTCCTGCCTGTTTTTCCTTGCACCACAGTGGTAACAGTGGGCAGTGGGTATGTGTTGATGATGTCTATTATTTTAAAGCTGCCTGCTTCCTAGTGATGGTGGGCATGACTTCAGATGCCTGACAGGCTTTTCAAACCAATGTTGAATACTCGGTTAGGTTGGTCTGTGGGACCACTGGTTTGGTGCTCCATGAAGTAGTGCAGTCAAAACAATTCCTCATTCCGAGTTTGGCGCAAAGGGATACCGGGCACCGGTAAGGACAACGGTGCCGGTAATCCCTTTGCGCCCTATTCTGAGTACCCTTAGCGGGTCCCTTCCTTAACGCCTGGTTTTACCAGTCTAAGGGACTTTAGACCTAATGACGGTACTGCAATTTGCTGTACCGTTATTAGCACCTTCCGTTTGAGCCCTATGGGGGCTCAAATGGGAATGGGGAATGGCTTTTTCAGTGGGGCATACCGGTCCCGCAAAGTTCGGAATAGACTGGTAAGTCCCCATTCAACGAGGGCGGACTCGGTACCGGTATTGGAGGTAGTCATGACGCCAATAGCGCCATGATTACCTTCAAACTCGGAATGAGGCCCAAAGTCTCTGGTGTGGGTCTGTCTCTCACTGGTGACAACATATGTAGGGGCACAGCAGTCCTCAAACAGGGCGAGGGTTATTATGGCCTTGTGAAAATTAAAATCTGCTTTAGAACTGATGGACGGGTTTTCTGTGGTAGCGGACCAGCTTAACATAAAATGTTAGGGTGGAGTGAGCAACCTAGGGTGTTGCCCATTTAGCTCCTCTGTGGGCCAACTTTACTTAGCACGAGATGGTCAGCACTCCCTTTGGTTTCCACAGTCGAATACTCTAGGCTCAAGCATGGAACCTTGCGACATAGTTGAAGTCATAAAAATGTTAAATGCGCTGTGAAAACTATGCAGGTGTTCACACTTTCTCCCACCCCTACAGATCTTCTTTATACTGGAAATAACACTGATCACATTTCCCTTTGTGTTATAACTAAGTATCTGTTTTGTATTAGTCTGTGACACGCATTCTGCAAGTTAGTTACATGTGAAACGTATGAAAAATGTTTCCCGCTTGTGAGCCTTAAAAGTCACTTAGCTGGAGCATTTGAAGAAAGCATTGTATTTTCAATTCTTTGGTTGTAGAAAAGGCACATTATAAATCAATAATGGTATTTATCTATGATTCTGGTTGAACATCATTTTTCGTGCTGATATATACAAGTGGCCTTTCAGCTATGCTAATTTGGCAGTCAGTGTTCATGGTTTTGTTGCTTTGTATTTACAATAGTTTTGATGGCAATTTATTTGTGTTATTAAAATATGCAAATTAGCATTGTAAACCTATTTTATAATGAACTACAATGTTATGACATACAGCGATGATGAAAAAGAAATTGGAAAATGATATTAATTCCTGAGGCAATCTGAAGGTCGTCCCTATACAATAACAGAAGGTTTGTTGACTGCTTTCCTGCCTGCATCCCAGTTTTCATTGTTTTTAGTAAATATTGAAATAAATGCTTTAAAAATAAAGATTAAGGTTTAAATACTCATCCAATAACACTACATTCCACCACAAAACTCGAAGTGTACACACTCACTCCATGCCACTGCAAATCCAACCTTAACACACTTAAACTCTGGTATTGATGTGGCTTGCCAAATATTGAAATTGAGTATTAAGGTTTGTAGACTTTACTTTCAGTTATAGTAACCTTAACTCTTTTATGGAAAATATTTTTTTTCAATTTCTTTTGAGTTTTTATTTTGCGAGCACTATGGCATACAGTGTAGAAGTGTAAGTCGTATAAGTGTTGTCATTTAAGTGCATGGCTTATGAGTGTATGGCTTATGAGTGCATGGTGCATGAGTGTATGGTTTATGAGTGCATGGTGCATGAGTGTATGGCTTAGCAGTGTTTAGCACATGGGAATATGGGGTATGAGAATATGCCCTGTATGATTGCCCTATGAGTGTGTAATGTATGGGTGTCGTGTATGAGTGTATACCACATGAGTATATAGTGTATGACTTGAATTGCACATGACATGAGTGTCTGGCATTTATGTTGTGTGTGTGTGTGACATGTGTGTATGGTGTATCAGTGCATGGCGTATGAATGTATGGAGCATGGTGTATGGTGCATGAGTGACACACAAGCTTTTCGTATTTGAGCGTCTGCATATGAGTTTGGTGTGTACGTGTTGGGTTTACGGCTGATAGGCACATGGCATATGAGTTTATGGCTTATGAGTGTGTGGTGTGTGAGCGTATGTTAAGTGTATGGCATATGAGTATATGATTTATGAATGTATAGCATATGAGTGTATGGCAAATGAGTGTATAGCATATGAGTGTATGGTTTATGAGTGAATGCTGTATAAGTGTATGGTGCATTAAAGCTTTGCATATGAGAGTGTGCTGAAGGAGTGTAGAGCGTATAGGTGTAGGCCATATGAATGAATGGCCTACAACTATGACATTTGGTGTATTTCTTTTGAGTTTATAGTTATCAGTGGAGTATGAATGTTTGGTATGTGAGTGTATAGCATATGAGTGGTTGGTATATGAGAGTGAGGTGTATGGGGTATGTGTGTGTGGTGTGTCAGTGTATGTTGCCTGAGTGTATGGTGTTACAGTGCATTGTGGAAATGTGTGTGGGATAGGAAAGGCTGCTGTAAGAGCATGTGGTGTGAGAGTATGTGGTGGAGGAGTGTCTGAGAGCATGTATGTGTGTCATAAGGATATGTGTTGTTACAGTATGTGTGTGTGTCGCAAGTGTGTGTCATAATAGTGGGTCAAAGTGTGTATGTGCGTGTGCCACAAGTTTGTGTCATTTGTGTCATGATTGTGTGTTGCAAGTGAGTATGTGTAATAGGAGCATGTGGCAAAAATGTGCGTGTCTTAAGTGTGTGTGTCATAATTGCATGTGTCACAACGGTGTGCGTCTGGCATAAGTGTGTGTAGTATAAAGCATATCCGTGTTTGGTGTGTAAGTGTCTGGCATGTGACTCTATGGTGTATAAGTAGCATATGAGTGGTTGGCGTAAAGTCATGTGCAGTGCACATGTTCCATATTCCTCATATGTGAATGGAAACTCATATCACAGTGAGGATGTATGCATATAGGAGGAGTTCAGGAGTATTAAATGTCATACATGCACGCAATTTACATCTCTGATATGCAGAGGTATAGACAGGGTAGGGCTGAGCAGTCCAGCCCCACCCAACATATGTAAATGTGCACTCAGTGAACTGTGCTGTGTGGGCATGTACAGATTTCACCCAGCAGACCAAGCAGCAGGGGTCCCTTTCTGACTCGGTGCTCCGTGCATATCAGGAACCAGGAGGCCCTCCCAGCTTCCCAGTTCCTGCCTGCATGGAGCACGTTAGCTGGAGGCCTATGGAGAATCTGAGGCAGTGTCAACGAGTCTGGAGGGAAACCGCAGGTAAGGAAAAAAAGCTTTATTGTTTGTGTATGCTTATGCTGCATGTACAAGGATTTTATGTTTGACTGTATGTGTGCATGGATGCGCGAAAGTGCATGTATTTATGCATGCAAGGGTGTGTCTGTAAGTGCACGCCTATGAATGAATGCAGTGTGAATGGTGTACATGGGTGCTTGTGTGAATGACAGCAAAGCTGTATGGGTGCATGACTGGTGGGTGAATGTATATTAATGTGTGCATATGTATGTGTGTGTGTGTATGTGTGGGTGAGTGTGTGTGGGCACACAGTGGGTGTGTGTTTGTGTAGCTCTGAGTCTGTTTCTGTGTGTGTGTATATTTGTATGTGTATAGCTGTGTGTCTGTGTGTGTCTCTGTGATCTCTATAACTGTATACGTGGGGGTGTGTGTGTGTGTGTGTGTGTGTGTGTGTGTGTGTGTGTGTGTGTGTGTGTGTGTGTGTGTGTGTGGTTGTGTGTATGTCTCTGTATATGTGTTTTAAGGGTGTGCAAAGAGAAGACTGACACATAGGTGGCATTGTTGAGGCTATAAATATTTATTTAGTGAAAATAAAGAAGGAAAAGCCTAACTGTCCCAAATGCTAAGAGGGGTTTCCCTGCCTCAGCTAAACACTTGAAATTATATAGTCCACCATCCTGTGTCAAAAGCCTATTTCCCTCCCTTACACTTTTCACTAAATCAAAAGGGTTGGTGCATCTTCTTATTGCAGAAGAATGACTCCCTTCTGTAGAAAGAACTACCATGCCAGTAGCCTGGAGGGACTACTCCCTGAGGGAATAACTCCCTTCCCTTCCCGGGTAGTTGTAGTAATTTTTCCACTGTTCTTACAAGCTGTTTTCTCTGTTTCTCTGTTGCATCCAATGCATTTTCTCCCTGTGTAGGTGTTGTTTAGGCCACAACCACTGCTTCTCTGCTTTCTTCTGCTATCATCTTTTTTTCCCTCTATGGCAATGTACTGGCCTCTATCTCTCTGCCTTGCATCGCTTATGCTGTGATCTCTACTGTCGCCTTTCATGCTTTTTTCTCTCTTGGTTGAGCTGAGCCTGGTCGGCCTTCATCACATTCTCCACTCACTGCATGTTGCTGTCCATGCTGCTTGCCCTCGGTTGTGTTCTGCTCATGGGAATAGGACATGGGGAGAACAGAGGGGACAAATCCCCCCCACAATTTTAAGTGGGGTGGTAGAATGGCATTTTCCCCCCGAGAATAAAAGTGTTTGTTGGGTTGGGTCGTGCACAAACCCAGTGCAGTGCACTGCAGGCTGATGCAGCCGTCACTGCGTGCATGCAAAAGTTCTTCTGCAGACTGTCTGCAGGCTAAAGGTACATGTATTTGCTCACAGCTCGCTCATGCATGCTGCGCGCCTGCGCATTTGGAACGTGCCTGGGCCTGTGGGGTGCCCCTGCACTCTGCACTGCTGCACAGCCTCAGCCTGCATTTTTTTCCAGAATGAAGGGAGCAGCCTGAGCCAGGCAGCGATGCATGCTCTCCTTGTGCTGACTGAGAACTTGAAGGCTGGCCCGGCCTCCGCTGATGACGTTATTGAGGAGGCAGAGAGAGACAGAGACTCTACTCGACAGCTACGAGCTACCTAAGGTAAGTCAAGATCTCCCTTTGCCCATTGCTCCTCCAGTGCCACTTGTGCCCTTGCGCGCCCTTGCTTCTCCTATTCCACCCCTGTGCTCCTTGCTTCCCAGTGTTTCTTGTGTGTGCAGCGCCCTTGTACCCCAGTATCGTTTGCACCTCCAGTACCTATTACATTGTTATGGGAATGCCATGTGCCCTGCAGTGCCCCATCAGCTTTGCCAGTGCTCTAGGCAGCCCTCCCATTGCCCATGTTCCCCAGGGTTCCTTGTTACCCCAGTGCTCCTTCAATGCTCTTTGGTTCCCCGGTGGTCTGCTTCTTGCTCCCACAAAGGACTCCTTCCATCCCACAGTGCTCCTTTAGTTCACTCCCACTGTTTCTTCTGTCGGGAAGTATTCTGCACCCGTAACCCCTGTGCCCCTTCCATGACTTTTTATCACTGTGAATCCTCAACATACACATTCAGAAAGTCAGACCAACTGACTTTGCTAAAGCTTGTTTCATCATTCGCTAGCTCCTCTGCATTTTCAAAGTGAATGTCAAATGAAAGTAAGTAGCCCTTCACTTGTGGCAGGTCTTGGCTGCTGGATCTGACAGAGAGCACTGTGGCAGATGTTGGCTGCTGGAGCTGCCGTGGGCACTGTGACAGGTCTTGGCTGCTGGAGCTGTCAGAGAGCACTGTGGCAGGTGCTGGCTACTGTTGCTGCAACGGGGCACTGTGGCAGGTCCAGGCTGCTGGTTCTGCCGGTGGCTCTGTGGCAGGTCTTGGCTACTTTTGTTGCCATGGGGCACTGTCGCAGGTCTTGGCTACTGGAGCTGACAGGGGCACTGTGGCAGGTCTTGGCTACTGAGCTGACATGGGGTACTGTGGAAGGTGCTGGATGTTGTTGCTGCCACGGGGCACTGTGGCAGACGATGGCTGCTGTTGCTACCACAGGGCACTGTGGCAGGTCTTGGCAGCTGAAGCTGCTGGGGGCACTGTGGCAGATCTTGGCTGCTGGAGCTGCCTCGGGCTCTGTGGCAGACCTTGGCTGCTGAGCCGCCAGGGGGCACTGTGGCAGGTTTTGGCTGCCAGAGGTGCTAGGGTTACTGTGTCAGGTGCTGGCTCCTGGGGAATAGTAGGGGCTACTGTGGCAGGTGCTGGGGAATACTAAGGGGCACTGTAACAGGTGCTGGCTGCTGGAGCTGCCATAGAATACTGTGGCAGGTGCTGGTGGATAGAGCTGCCAGGGGCACTGTGACGGGTGCTGGCTGCTGTAGCTGAAAATGGGCACTGTGTCGGGTACTGGCTGCTGCTGCTGACAGGGGGCACGGTGGCAGGTGTTTGCTCCAGGAGCTGCCATGGGGCACTTTGGCAGGTCTTGGCTGCAGTTGCTGCCAGGGGGCAGTGTGACAGGTCCTGGCTGCTGGACCTGAAAGGGACACAGTGGCAGGTGATGGCTACTGTTGCTGACAGGGGGATCTGTGTCAGGCAATGGATGCTGGACATGCAAGGGGCACTGTGGCAGGTGGTGGCTGATGAAGGTGGCAGGGTACACTGTGGCAGGTGCTGCCTCCTGGAGCTACTAGGAGGCAATGTGACAGGTGCTGGTGGCTGGGGCTGCCATATAACACTGCGGCAGGTGCTGGTGGATGTAGCTGCCAGGGGTACCGTGACAGTGCTGACTGCTGGACCTTCCAGGGGCACTTTCGCAGGTGCTGGCTGCAGTTGCTGCCCGGGGCATTGTGACAGGTCCTGGCTGCTGGACCTGAGAGGGACATTGTGGCAGGTCTTGGCTGCTGTTGCTGGCAGGGGGCACTGTGGTCTTGTGTTCACTCCAGGAGCTGCCAGTGGGCACTGTGGCAGGTCTTGGCTGCTTTTGCTGCCAGGGGGCACTTTGTCTGGCAATGGATGCTGTATATGCAAGGGGTACTGTGGCAGATGCTGGCTGATGAAGGTGGCAGCGGGCATTGTGTCAAGTTCTGGCTGCTGGAACTGCCAGCGAGCACTGTGTCAGTTTCTGGAGGATGGAGATGCCACGGGCACTGTAACAGGTGATGGCTGCTGAAGTTGCCAGAGGGCACTGTGGTAGGTGCTATTGCTGCTGTTGCTGTAAGGATCACTGTGACGGGTGTTTGTTGCTGGTGCTAGCAGGGGGTACTGTAAGAGGTGCTTGATGCTGGGGCTAGCAGGGGGCACTGTTGCAGGTCTTGGCTGCTGTTGCTGCCAGGGGGCAATATGGCAGGTGCTCACTCCAGGAGCTGCCAGAGGGAATTTTGCCATTCATGCCCATCTACCGCCCTCATCAAATGTTTTGATAACACATTTATGGTAAATGTCATGTTAACACACACACGGCAATAAAAAGGCTGTGGAACCAATGTGCTTACAGGGCACAGATCGGTTACTTTCTTATCCATGACTGATCCAGGGATCTCCAAGGCATGTACGGCAAAGTAAACACAAACCTCCTAATTAGATATTGACATCACAGAAAAGGCTTCTCAAGGAGTGTCTGCAGTCTTTCATACTTAGGAGTACCACGGGAAGTGGCGTAACAAGTAGTTGGCATGAGGACGCAAAGAGACAACGTTTGTGGTGTGAGTTATAAGAACGGTCACTATTATTAAATGTGGTGCAACTTCATGGTTAAGTAAACCATGAGTGGGGCTTTATGACAAGATAAACAATAGCATACATTGTGACCTGAATCCATTCCATAACTGTAGGTAAGGCAAAGATTAGGTAATTTGCCCAAGATCACACACGTTGGTTAAGTGGTGAAACCTTGCCCAAGAATACACACGTTGGTTAAGGCGTGAAACTGATTTGTTGGTGCTTTAAGCAATTGCCCCTTAATATTTTCAAAGCTGTAAATATTTATTTAGGTTTCATGTGTTTAAATAATATTTTGTTTTATTGTCATGCTTTGAAAAGTACACAAATTGCATAGTACAGCATTAAAAAAGTATGGTTTTAGCTTTATTTTCCCCATCCCAATAGACAGTCACAGTGGATGTGCCTAAATAAATCTCCTTTGCGTTTTACAATTGTTGTGATTATTTCACACAGCATGCAGCATTATGCACCCCTCCCATTTCTTATCACCTGCCATTCGCACCTCCACAGGGTGCGAGAGTCCTTACCAATAGCCTCTTCACTGCTTTGTCAGCTTCAGTTAGCCTCCAATTACGCTAAGAAGAGATGTTTCATATATCCTTGTGCTGCTCTGCTGCCCTGGACTTCAAATGTCACAAGAAAGTGTGAGTGAGCGGGAACGCTTTGATCATGATGGTGCAAGCTGCAACATTTGCGGGATGTCAGACACAACATATTAAATCTGGGCAGTCATGCAAAATATGGGATGGTTGGCCACCATAGTTACCAGAGGAAAAGTGGTAAAAACACAACTCCATTGCCTCCACATGAAAAAAGTTGATCTACATGCAGATCACGCCCCTCAATCCTCCTTTGCTAGGGGGTTTTCAATGTTGGCGTTCAATGTTCAAGGTTAAACTCATTTCCATTTGCATTACCCTGCATTCCTGGGCCTGTAACTCTTTTACTCCCGGGCCAATTATAATCTATTATCCCATACATTTTCTGTACGGTTGGATTGTCGGCTAATCCCTCCCTATGGCACACCCCGATATAACGTTAAAAAAAAGACGAGCTGGTGAATGGTGTCGCGTTCATTGCATATGGACGCTGGGGTTGTCGTTGATGCTTGGAATATTACCTTTCATGATCACCTAGCAAGCATTAAATGATATTTGTGTTGCATATTTGCCCTTACCCTTAAAATGCAGCTTGCTACATATTATTTTTTAGTTGCGTGGGGGGTGGGGAGAAAAGCTAACCAAAATATGCATGTGGTTTGTGTCTGCAGCAAAGTCCCCGTTAAGAGGGTTGTAAAGTTTGTGAGATTTGTGGACAAGGAATGGTGAGTGGACACCCAATCCTTTAGGGACCAGCTATGCTCAGGCCATGAAAGCCTTTTAACCTGGGAAGTGGTAACATTTTTATGTGAACTGAGCCTTCTGATGTGAGGTGCCAAACTGAAGGATTTTAAACTGTGAAATGCTTTTCTTTTTCTTAATTTTCTTCTGTTTTCTTTTTTTCTCTTGTTTTATACAGTGATGATATATGTAATTTAATACGTACTGCTATTTTAATTTTGTGAAAAGTTGAGTTCTTTGACTAAAAAACAATAAATTAATTAAAAATGCAAAAGTCCCCGAGGTGTCCCCTGTCCCCCCCAGATTTTATGTTCCTCCTAGGCCCCTAGCTCTGCTGTTGCCTGTCAATCCCTCTATTACCCCGCACTTGTCCCCAACTCCCTCCTTGTGCACCTTGTGCAATGTTGCTCTGTGCAGTGTTTTCTCTCTCTCTCATCCTCTCACTTCTCCTTCGCCACCCTCGATCACACCCACTATAGTACTCTCAATTTCTCCATCTTCTCTAACTGCTTTTCTATCTCCTATCCTTCTCTTCTTACTAAGTCTGGAACGAAGAAGCTCAAGAAGTACGCCCCAGTTTCCAATCCAGGCCTTTCCATCGCTGACACCTATGTCAATGCCTCTTCCAGACAAGCTCTCACTGACATCCTCTTTGTTTTTCCTTCACCTGACATATGGACCCTTCATATGGTTGCACTTCTTTCTCCTTCCTCCTTCTCTCCCATTAATGGCGGCACCCGGTGGGAGGTCCTCATGGCCCCCTTCTAGTCTTACAGAGTCATCATTAATTTATATCTAACTGGCATCATCATGGTCCAGGGCTCTCAGTCGAATATCCTTCTATTTGATAGGCGCCTCCCCTGCCTCATCAACTTCCTTCCTTCTCCTGCTATTCCTTCTACCACTTCTCGGGCTACTCTGCATCCTCCTCCCTCTACTGCCCTGGCTCTCTTTCCATCCACTACATCTCTGGCTCCTCTACCACCTCTGTCCTCCTCCTCTCAGGCCCCCTTGCTAACCACTACCTCTCTGGCTACTTTGACAGCTCCTGCTTCCCCCTCTCTGGCTCCTCTGCAGCCCCTGTCCTCAACCTCTCAGGCTCCCTTGCCATTCTCCACCTCTCTGGCTCCTCTGTCACTTCCATTGGCGTCTCCTCTTCCCTGCACCCCGCCGCCAAAAGGCTTTCAGAAATGACAACCTGCTCCACTTGGCTACTCTCAACTCTCGCTCTGCTGTCAAATACTCCTCTGACATCTGCCACCCCCTTGAACTTTTTGACCTAGATGTTCTTGCTCTTACTGAGACATGGCTCAAGGTCTGCTCTGTGACGTGGTTTGACACACTCCTCCCTGAGGGCTACAAGATCCTCTCTGAGCGCAGGACAAACAGGCACAGAGGCGGAGGTCCTGATGTTTACTGAGTGGATCCCTGCTTCCATCACCCCCACTCAGACCTACTCCTCCATTGAATGCCTGGTCTGCAGGCTCCCTTTGTCTCCTGGCCCCTCTCATACCTTGGCCACCATCTACAGACCACCCGGCCGGGTCACCCTCTTCCTCTCTTAATGGGCTGATCTCTCCTCCTCCTCCCTCCTATCCCCCTCCTCCCAGTTTCTCCTTCTTGGGGATCTCAACATCAACCTGGATTCGCCAGACTCCCCTGGGCTCTTTCGCAAACTATGCGACTCTCTTTCCCTCTCCATTCTACCCTCTGGTCCGACTCACTCTGCCAGCCATGACTTAGATCCTTTCATCCCTTAAGGAATCCGACTCTCTAATCCTCTCACTACTGTGAAAGGCCCTCCCAGCACAGCCACCTTCCTTCACAGTTATTCGACCTATGAAGCGAGTGTCAGCGGCCACCTTTGACTCCACCTTCTCCCCTCCACCTACTCCTCCCACTGACACCCATCCTGACACAGCCCTTTCCAACCTTCATATCTAACACTTGGGATAGCCTTACATAGAGATGAGAACAACACACCAGAGGCACAATATGTACTAAGATGACACTTGTTTGACAGCAGATTGTAGTATGAGTTGATGATGTTTTTATAGTGTAGACACAACTACCGTGGCTCTTTCATCTGTACCACATAAATAAAGAAAATATATACATTTTTAAGGAAATGTAATACACCTTTGATTATGAGGATACAGGAAGTGAAATAGATTTGTTGAGACTATGTACCTTGGCAGTGATAGAAGAATGTTATGCCCACCCACCAAAGGAAAAGTGTGATGATACTCCCCCGCCGAAATGTATCAATGATATGTGACATTATCCAGCTGGGAGCGATGTTCCAATATCTAGATGTTGATATGTGTAGTATCCTGGATGTTATGTTTGATTGTACGTGTGAGTGCAGGAGCCTTGTGGAGTGCCCATGTGGAGCTTGGAGTGTTGGGGCTCCTGGGAGTTCCACAACTCACGGTTGGGGACTTGGAGCTGGGCAGGGAACCAGGGTGGAGGCCTGTGATCTTCTCTCCTACTTACTTACCGTGCTATGTAACTAAGAAGCAACAAAGCATGTTCCTTTTCGACTTACCTGGGTCAGCCTTGTTCCTGCTCCGTGTAAATCACTGGCCCAGGGTACCATCTGCCGGAGGCACGATACATAATGCATCAATGTGAATGAGTGAAACATTAGGAAATACTGAACTGGCCCCAGTCATAGCTAAAGTTAAAAGTGAGGACATGTGGTTTGGGCACGCTTGATACAACCAGCAGAGCTGCTGTTCAGGCGTTTATGTAAAATAGTTACCGTCTGATCCCCATGCAGCTATTTATGTTTGAGGTTCACTGTAAACTGTGGCGTAACATGGCAGAAACACATTTAAAAATGTTTCAAGAAAAAAGAAAAATATTTGAAGGTGAGGTCCACAAATCTTTATTGCATACAAAATTTGATTTCTCGTCTTGTACATCATTTAAAACAATTATATTATTCAATATGCATGACAACTTGGGATATGCACACTACGGTTGAATCATATGCAAGAGGGGGCGGGGGGGGCTTGGAAATACTAGAATATCCCTCCAGCAAAAGATGGCCACCATGGCCACAACATGTATTCATGGACTATCTGGTAGTTTAGCAACCAGTCTATGCATAAATCGTACATGCGCGGTGGAACTCAGAACGGAAGGATGCAGCAGCGTGGCACTGCTACACATTGGCACAATGTTTATGACACCCGCATGTCCATCCATGGGTGAATCCTTGGTGATCAGTAAACATTGGCATGATCCCCCTTTTACAAACTGATCCAGTTATAATGAGCACATTAAGAACCACTTACGCACTGGTTCCAGAACACTAGACGTTCTCTTCACCGCATTCTGCTTGCAGCCAGCAGTGGTGGTTTCACACATACTAAAGTATGCATGCGCGCTTGGACACGAATAGTCTATGAGTTGCTCGGGTCTCTATAAGCATGTTAATAAACACGCGCACTGGTTTCGTGCCACAAGATGTTCTTTTTCACCACTTTCCATTCACATTATGCAGCTGTGATGGTACACACACAAGAATGGGCATATATGCTTGGGCATGATTATTTTGAACTTATGGTCACTCATAAATGTTACTAAGCTTCGGGAACACACGGAGGTCCACTATAGCTAGGAAACAGCAATCAACAGTTCCTCTTGAGATTCATCTCACAATGGATATTGATACTATCTTCTGTGATATTATTCTACAGATAGAGCCCACAAGCTGACTTCTATATGTGAAAATAAACACACAGTAACAGGAGTCATAACAGGCAACTGCCACTGACTTCCCACTTTATCATATACCAATGGCAAAGGTCAGCACAGGCGACCAACATTTTATTTGGTATCTACACAGAAATTATTGTACGGAGCACAGACACAAATTCCCTGCTGTTCCATCAGACGTACAAGAGGTCTAGAGTACCTGCACGGTATGTTTCCCATTTTTGGAGCTAAAAGAAATGTACCATATTGAGTAATAGATAAACTAATCCGGTCAGACACCCTTCTTAATTTTTAATTATCATTCTCAAACTTTTACATTTAGACTACGGACAATGAACAAAGGAACCCTCTCCTTTACTTTGACTTTAAAATATTTGTAATGTGCAACCTTGGACCCTTCGGCATTAAGGCGCAGACAAGACAAAATAACATAAAAATAGATAAAACTAGAGACGTTCCAGACTAGGTTAACCATACAACGTCGTATACCGCCCATGCGCTATTAAAGAAAACAGCCAGGTCTTCAGATCTTTATTAAAGACCACTAAGGAGGTGTGACTTCGGAGAGCTAAAGGATCCAAGACTTGGGTGCCGCCATGAAAAAGGCTCAATTTTCTACTGTCATTGTTCTATGTCTCGGGAGAAACAGGTAATCCTGATTGCTGGAGCTAAGAGTCCTGCTATTGATCTTCTCCATGATAATGTCTTGCAGGTAATTTGGCATAAGACCCTGTCTGCATTTAAAAGTAATAACCAACAGTCTAAACATGGCTCGTACCTCTACAGGAAGCCAGTGCAAAGAACGTCTGGCTTCAGAGACATGGTCACGGCAAGATAAGCCGACGACCACTCTGACTGACCCATTCTGTACGGCTTGAAGTCTGTTGGTGGCTACCTTTCCAAGTCCAACTAAAAGGCTACTATAATAATCGATTTGCAAGGGAATGAAATCACTTTTACGTCCTGATGAAGGCTGTCTAAACTAGAGGAATTTCAAACCGTTCCAAAGGCCAAAACACAGATGTGTTGATAACAAACTGAGAATATCAGGAGTGTCAGACGTGCACTAGGTGAATATCCTAAAAGGCATATAGATCTAGGTAAGCCTGATGTAGTGATTGGGGCTAGAGATGTGGATACTTACTCTGTTTTTTAACCAATATTGAGCACAGATGTAATGTACTGCACTGTGTATACCTGTGTTACAATGTTTATGCTTTCATGTTGGTTGTATCACTATGCATACATGAACATGGACTCTACCAGTTTACTGTATGTACTAAATTGATTATAAGCCACTTTGAGAGGATTTGAATGGGTGTATTTAGGATCTGGAGTCACCCTGTTCAATTATATAATTCTATAGTATCGGTATCTGGAACGAACAGGGAAAGACAGGCACCATTTTGTAACAACAGTGCCCCTGCACAAGCCATGGTCTCAGAGAAACAGGCATAGTCCATTGTCTGTTGGCCCCACTCCCACATGTGAACCACATGTGCACATGACTAAGTCAATCCAAAGAATGGCACCATGTCCTACAACAACAACACAGAACATCAACAAACACACATAAGAATGCATCCAGCAGTGGTGTATAGACTCAACCACAGCAAATAACTCTCACCCACACATCCACACTAGGTACACAATTCAACAACATGTCTGTGTTGCAAAGCATGCATGTCGACAGCAAACACATGTGGATAACGCAGCTAATAAAATGTGAATCCAAAAACACCTCACCTCCCCAAACCTACAAGTCCCCAACCATGGTCATCAAGCATTGATGCCACAACTAACACACACATGTAGCATGCACACACATACTTCACCAAAATGTACAGTAACAACATGACACACACAGTGAGGCCCAACTCCACACGGCTGACACAAAACATATCCACTGGGAGAACATGATAAAAGTAAACGTGCACACAGACAAAGAAACTAAAAGAAGCATGGAATGAACTGAATGAGAACTTGTATTAAAATTGAACTGTATACAATAAAATGAAGGGAAGGTTAAATGTGTCCAGGGATAAAAAGTAAATAAAAGTAAAAAATTAAACGTAATCCTAATGGACTATTCACAATGGCAGCGGGCTAGTTCTCACCAATCTCAGACAATGGGCCTGATCACGAGTTCGGCGGTAACCCTGAAAGGCGGCGGTAACAGTTTTAAGGGTCCACCCAAAATTGAGTGTGGCGTGTTTACCCCTGGCTCAGAGCTGGGGGTAAACATGCTGAAATAATTCCCATTTTCGGTGCAATTACCGTCAGCGGTATTACTGCACAGTAATTTCGCCGAAAATTCCCCATTGGGTCCAAAGGACCCAATGGGGAATGGGAACTAACAGTTAGTGCCCAACCTGTGATCCAGCGGTAATACTGCTGGACGGATTGGTGGTGAGTCACATTCCAAGACCTCATCCCTTAGGCAGGCCTCCATTGTTGCCTGGAGGGCTTGCAGGGTGGCCACCATGTCCCTCACTGGATCATTTGCCGAACTGCAAGTATCCTCCTGAATGGCAGCCCACCTCCTCACGCACCTCAGTGCCACCTAAGCGCTGGGCGCCATAACCACAGCTTCCCTTGCCCACTGCCTCTCTGCCACTAGCTGCTTCCAGTAGCGACCAAACACAGAGCACATGGCCTGGAGGGATCCACCATGTTTCTCCTGCCTCACGTGCCAATTGCCTCCTCGGGTTGAAATGCCTGCAGTAATCCTTACAGTCACCACCTAGTGCTAGCTCCAGATGTATACCCTGCCACCATATGACATTCGTCGGGGCATACAGCACCTGCACTGCCCTGAAGTGCCAGCTGTCTCTTCACTGACTGTTTGTGTGTTGGAGAGGGGCAGGCATAGTGACCACCTCACATGGGTTTCTTGGGACTTCCACCTTTGGCAGGGACGGAGGCATGACCAGACTGGGTGGTAGTGGTGGGACTCATGCACATGTCAGCACTCTGCCCTACAGTTGCTGAGGTGCTCCCCACCACAATCCACTCCTGGGACTTACCATCAGCAGCCTCGCCCGATGGTACTGGCGCTCCCCCTGTCAGTACCATCGGGCGATGGTAGAAACACTTGTGTACAGGCGTATTACAAATGATTTATCATATCATATATATCATATCAATTCATTCTCAGGTGAGGTGGTGGCAAGGGTGACTGGGTGGGGTCTATGCCTGGCTCTGGTGGCTTGGTCCCTGCTTCTCTGTTCCAAAGCAATACTTCTGCCCTCTTTACGAGCTTCAGCAACTGTGGAAAAGGGGGCAAAGTACATTGACATCAGTCAGTGTCAATGTATGTGTGGCATACACAACATCAACAGTACCATTCAGGGAGCACGGGTCAACCAGCCACTCACACACACACACACACACACACACACACACACACACACACACACGTGCATGCCCATGCAATCAGCATGAATACTGACACACGAGTGTTGGGACACTGATGACTCACAGTCATGACACTTGCACTTGTCAACCCAGCACATTGTCGTGTGGCCATTAACACATATCAATAAATCATGCAATGGCATAATACCAATGTCAAAGTGACAAAAGTGTGACATGCAACCATGTCCATGGGAAGTGCACATGGGCGCATGGCTCACCAACTCCATTGCATGTCTCGCATAATCATCTTGTTTGCTCGCATAGACAGGCAGCTTGGGAATGGCCACAAACCGGATGGCCATGATGAGTCACACATGGAACAGGGGAAACTTGACAGCCGTGGCTTACACAGTGGCACACAAGTGTGTGCCCACAATGTGCACCACTGGGTCCATGCATTGACACACTAGAGCAGTATGTTCCTGAGAGGCTTTTGTGCCCCAACTGCTTGGGTGCACCACTAGCACTTCCCTGGATAACCTGCCCTAATGTAGCAGTCTGCCAACTCTGATATTAATATGTAGCCAGGTGGCAGGAGCCTAGGTGTGTGGGTTGGGATGAGCATCACACCCTCAGGCCTGTCCGTGTGATCTCAGTGTCAGTGGATGGCCCAATGCTGCAAAGTGGTTGGCACTGTTGGTCACACATGCCCTAATGGACTAGCTGTATGAGTGGATGGACAATAATCATGCATGAAGGGTGTGGCTGCTGCCCATGCGCACATCACTAGTGTGGAGAAGGGTGGGCTAGCATCCACAAAACTGTTGTCACCCTGGACTGCATTCTGGAACTGAGCCTGGTAGAGAAGTTCAAGGGCAAGGTTCACGTAGGCCCACACTGTAAGGATATTTGGCGTGTTACAGCACAGAGTACAGCACTAGTGCACAGGTAGCATTTTTATGCAGCACCACTACATGGGTGTGGTGCATTGCTATATGTGTTGCCAGAGTAACATGGACATATAAGTAAAGACAGGCTATTCAGTCAAAAACGATTTTTACATATAAGATGCAAATCAATTTTTACAGTTAAAAGCACACATCTGCACATTCAAAATGCACACTATTTTTCACCTGAAATGCCTATGTTGCAAGAGACACATTTGAAAATTAATAACTAACCTTATTAACAACTAAGCTGACTAATAAAACTTTATTTAACATAACCCACTAATAAAAATGTGTCTCCACTGCAGAATTAGGCCAACTCTGAAAGTGAATTTTTAAACGCACATTCATTTTTTTTCTCTGCTGCTCTGTCCACATAACTACAGGAAGCAAAGAGCTCGAAGGAGCAGGAAATCAGTTTGTTACAATTGCCACTGTAGAAGTGAGCCATTGTGTAGTGAGGGAGGAGATGACATGATTGATTCTGATTGGAGCAGCGTCATAGCAAGTATCATGCTAGAGGCTGTGATTAGAACTTTGCTGGGGAAGCTTGAGAAGAGGGGGTAGACAGTCGACATCTTGCAGAGCTGGGAGAAGGATTTCTTTCCTGGCTGGGGCATTCCTGCTGCAAAAGCTGAGAGCTCCAGGCAATAACCCCGGTTTGAGAACGGCAGATGCTTGTTTTCACTGGGGTTGATATTCAAGGGAGCCAAATTCAGAAAGAGAATAGCCGGAGAAAACTCATGCTGAACAGATAAGGTAATTACAGAAGCAAGTGGGAGCTGTGCGAAAGTGCGCGAAGCTGTTCAGTCAGTGTATTAGAGGGAGTCTCAGTCTCTTATCAGCATATTTAATGTTACCAATTGAATGTATTCTCGCAGCTCTCTGTTCATTTTATCACAAATAATGTTGTACCATTTTATTTATTTCTGTAAAAAAAGTTAAACTGTGTTTAAATGAAATTTCTATAATACAAAAAAATATTTGAAAACAGATAGCTAGTGTGTATTATTTCTATCTTTCATTTTGCACGGGGAAAGGTTTAAACGTGGGTAGATTTTTAAACAGTGCAATTGTCATTTTAAAGCAGATGTGTGCATGATTCTATTCAGTATGGACAGTTGTGAGTGACTGTTTGTAGCATAGCCTGTTGGAGGTACATGAGTCAACGGGAAGAGAGACTCTCTGGACATAGTTCCCTACCGTATATGAGGTAGTAGAAATTACCACAAAAATACCACAATTGCCCATGGTGGCACACAACACTAACACTGAAAATGTGGTATCCCTAAAATGTAGGCCTGAGGTCTCTATAGTGATCAAGAACAATCTAGATAAAAAACAAGGGATGTTGGATATTGGGGTCACAAATAAACCAACCACTATACCAACCAACCACGCAAACTACCGCGCATACCATCTAAATAGGTCTGAATTCTGAAATAATGCAATGTATTATTGTCATGTGTGACCCAATATGAATACAGAGAGTTATTATTGCTAAAGGTATTTTGGCGGTAAGAAAATACCGCGAAGCCCCAAATATCCACAAAATACCCAACATATTTATGGTGCGTTGGCCGTCGGGAAAGTGATCATAGAGTACCTACTGGGCGTGGCAATCGTGTCTCACACTGCCATTTGCACTTTAAAGGGAACCCATTTTATAACAGCAGTGTGCCACTAAAAACGAATTTCAGAATGTCACAAAGGGAAACTACATTTTCAGACCTAGTGCAATATTTGGAGGCAAAGTTGTTTGCACATGGGACGTGGTTGTCGAACAGCACCTTAGAATGGCGTGACCGCATTCAGGGTGAGGTGCAGAAAGAAATACTAAACAATATTTTTGCAGAAGGCAGCATAATTCAGGTCTGCCTTACAAGATTATTGAATACACCGATAAAAGTGCAGAGAAAGACTGTTTAATACTGCTATGCGGCAAAATATGGTTTATTTTGAATAAGTCCCTGCGAATGCAGGAAAATGATACCCAGCTAATTAACAGGTTAAAGACTGAATTAGATGGAGCAAGTAAAAATCAGGAAATGTTAAGAGCAGAATTGGATGTATGCCAAAAAGACATGCAATTAAAATGCAGAGAGTTTGATGCTCAGTTCTCCAAAAGCAAGAAACAATTTGAGGATAGTGAGAAGAATTGGTACACTTAAAAGCCTTAGTGGACCACATTAGACAGGATAAAGATGAGGTTGTTTCAGAAATGCAGATTTTACAAAAAGAACATTGTGAAAAAGAATGTGATCTCCAGAGTGCAGAACAAGAAATGATTAAAATGACTCAAGAAAGAGACAAGAGAAATAAAGAGTTCAATGAATGCCAAATGCAAATGTGCGACATGCAGGAGGTGATTAATAAGATGAGTGATGAAAACAACTATTTGCAAAATGAAGCAGGGACTTAGAACAGCAAATGTGCATTCCCAGGTCCCAGGAGAGGCGGCAGAGTACCACATTCAATGGAGTGGAGGTGAATTCTAGTTCTGCCCAAAGAGCTAGTGCTCCAGTGACTGGGCCGGTGACTGAACTTGGTTGCAGCGCCCTTGGGGGATTTGATACTCCCATTGGGGGCAGCCACAAATCTCATACACCTGAAAACAGGATTGAATCACAAAGTAGTGCAATTCCATGCATTGCAACAAGTAGCCCCATAAAAATAATGAAATCCATTAAAGCCCTGATCAAACCATTTAAAAAGGGAGGTGAATGCTGCGTTGAGGATCACTTAGAAGCGGTGCATGACATTTTTAAAGCACTCCAGATACCTAAGGAACAGTACAGACAATATTTTCATTTAACTTAATATGCCCCGACGGCCAGCAACATAAGGGGATTAAATGAACAGCAGAATATGTCCTGGGTGGAGTTTGAAAAAGAAATTAGGCGTCATTTTTCTCCTTTTCAGTCATTGCAGGAGGCAAAGAAAGTCGCTTACACAATCACTGCTGGGCCTAATACATCCCCTCGCCAATTTTTACAAGACTTAAAAAGAGCATTTTCTCGCTTTGATGTCTCTTTTGACCCAAATTCCAATGAGTTTAAAACTGCATACTTCTATGGGCTACAGAAAGACATCATATCCCAATTGGTCCGTGAATTTGACCGTGACAAGTCCCTTGAATGGATTGTACATCAAAGCACAAAACTATATGAGGTACTCTATTGTCAGGGTAGAGAAAGTGATAAAATGAAAGATACTAGACCTAAATCTAAAGAACCCTCAGCCACAGTAATAGAAATCAGGTCAGCCAAAATGTCCCTTAAGTCTGCTCAAAGCCAAGGTAAAAATAATGTGACACCTGAACAAAGGGGTAATCAACAAAGATCACCATTTCCTGTACCAATGTTCCAATCACATGATCCTAGTAATAGGGAGAGCTACATCAGCCCTAGGTATTTAGGGGACAGACCCCGGGTAGGATATCGGCCTGATATGGCAGGTATGAACAATAACCAAAGACAAAATCAACATCAAAGAAATGATGGTCCCTACCAGTCATTGGGGACACAGAGCAGATTTGATCCCAACACCATGATATATGGTAATCAGGATAGACCCCGATATGTGGATCGATTTACTGATAATGGAAATCAACATAGGGGCCAGTACCCTCAATCTGAGAGACAGGACATGAGGCAAAACATGAACTACAATCCACGTCAGTACAATGATTCCCCACCAGGGGACTATAATCAAAGAATGGGTGCACCCCGCTCCCCTCCACAAATGAATCAAGAGTTCAGAAACCATCCCAACCGACATCAATCACCTGAGAGGTATCAGAATAGATCCAATCAGGGGGAAAACAACCAATATCGACCTAGGCCACAGAAAGAGGATTCTAGAGAGATGAAAAGGTTCCAGTGCCTTGAGGCCCAAGTGAAAATGTTAGCTGAGCAAATAGGAAAGCTCTATACAGCGCAAAAACAACCTTCCAAAGAGGGGGGCTGATGGCCATAGCAATGACCGGGGGGCTTCCGAAAAGTGACTAAGTACTCATGATAACTGCAGTGCCAAAATGACAGATTGCTCTGATATAATTTTGCATAACGCCTCTGAGATGCCTAATGAATTAAAAATGAAAGTGCCAGTAAATGAACATGTAACAGAAAGTGCAAATACTTCTAAAAAAGAGGTACGGTTTAACCTAGAGCTAAATAAAACAGTAAAGATTTGCACAAATGAAAAAGAAACATTAGGAATTCCAAAAGAACAAAGGGACAGATTTAAGAAAAATGACTCATGCATGGGGAATACCAGTGAACAAGGAGTAAGTGGGGATGCTAAAGCTCCTTCCCTGGGCAAGCAAAACAATGACCAAACACAGGCAGAAAAAGGAAATACTCAAAAGGAGGGTACAAGTCAATCACCTGAAGAATTCTTTGAGCCACATATTTTTGAAGAGGCTGAAAGGGCTGGTATCACACTAAATGATCACAAATGCACAGAATTAAAAAATGACAAATTGCTGAATGATGTTGTTACACATGTTCAGTTGGAAGGTTGTAATGTGGTCTCTGATGTTACCCAGATGGATGGGCGAACAGTGGCCACACTCCAAAAAACCTCTGATCATGGAGAAATGAATAAAGTCTCTTGCGCAGAAATGGGTAAAAAGGAGGAAAAAATGTCTTTACATTTACCAATGTGCTTAGCCAAAAGTGAAAAAGGCCTGAGAAAGGTGAGCCCTGAAATCAGTAAGAATTCACACTTCCTATGTGTATTAGAGGAAGTTGAGGACAGATAATATGCACCCATCACTGTAGAAGAAAAATGCCACACCTTTGCTATGATTGACACTGGCGCACAGGCCACAATTATGTCCAAGGAGCTGGTAAAGAGTATCAATGAAGGGAGACCCCTACAGAGTCAGATCACAGTGAAGGAAAATCAAGGTCCAGTGTATAACTTTAATGGGGAGGAGGTGCCCATCATAGGTGTAACTGAGGTTGACATAAAAATAGGAAAGCACAGAATGAAACAAGAGGTATTGATCACATCTATTTGTGAAATTCCATTTCTGATGGGGACAGATTGCCTGAAAAGATTGTCTCCTCTCATAGATGGGGTGAATGGAGTGCTGTGGTCCTTAACCAAAAAACCATTGAGGCCTAAGAAACTAAAATCACAAAACAGCAACATAAATGAATGTCACACCATTGCCAAAACAAATGATGCTGTGGAGGTATATCTCCAGAATAGTTGCATACCTAGTGTCACTGTTATATTAATGTGTCAAGACAAAATGCAGAGCGACAATGAAAAACTATCTGTACAAATATACTTGGACCCAAGGAAAAATTGGCAGACTGCCATAGATGAGCACACAATACGTTTTTATTTAAAAGAGAAAACATGCAAACAGAATATTGCTCCTAAAACAGATTCAGAAAAACACATTACCACTCTGGCAGAAATACACATGGAAGATGAGCAACCATGGGTTCATGTTGGTATAAATGACTATTTTAAAACAATAAAAGCCACTTTAGCGCTTGGACATGAAATGAGTTTCATTAATGAGAAATTGTTGCAAAAAATAATGGAGAGGGAAGAAATCCCGAAATTTAGGATTAAAAACCAATATGTTTCTGGGTTGGACAGTCCAGACTTTGAAAACCGAATTGCAGGCAGATGCATGCTTAAAATTAGCATTGGGCAGAAAACAATTTACCATAATGTATGGATGGTGAGTGGAGCACAAAATAAATTTTACATGGGCAATGACATCATGCACAGAATGTGTATGGTGTTAGATTTCCTTAATCAAAAAATATGGTCACGCCTAGGTGGTCCGGCACCTGAATTTGAAGACAAAAGAAGGGCTTATCATTGTGCACAACTGGTTCCTTATGCAATCGAATTACAAATGAGGAAAGATACTATTATTCCTGCATTTACAAAACAGTTTGCAATAACACTGAAATGCAAAAATGGACAGCAGATGAAAGACTCTGATGCATTTGTATGCCTGAATGAATCCATAAAACAGCAAGGCCTGAATTATGAATACATTCCATTGGTAGATATTGGTGAAGGATCTGTAAAAATTATGGTAAATAATAAAGGTTGTCAGGATATTCATTTAGAGGAAAACTCGGGATTAGGAATGGCCATACAAAAATCACATTATACGGCAGATTTAAATAACATGGTGATTGGAAATATCCCTGAAAAGTATGTAGATGCCAAGGGTGAGTTGCCAGAACACCTGGACTCTCAGCCCAAAGGAATATTTAAAATTCATTCTGTGTATCCTTATGATTCAAATGAGACAGTGTGCTGTCATCAAGAGGATTGCATAATATTTAATTTAAATGAAAATGAAACAGAAAATCAGCCCATTGAAGTGGAAGCTGATATGCCAAAATATTTAAAATGACTAATAAAACTTCATTTAACATAACCCACTAATAAAAATGTGTCTCCACTGCAGAATTAGGCCTACTCTGAAAGTGAATTTTTAAATGCACATTCATTTTTTTTCTCTGCTGCTCTGTCCACATAACTACAGGAAGCAAAGAGCTCGAAGGAGCAGGAAATCAGTTTGTTACAATTGCCACTGTAGAAGTGAGCCATTGTGTAGTGAGGGAGGAGATGACATGATTGATTCTGATTGGAGCAGCGTCATAGCAAGTATCATGCTAGAGGCTGTGATTAGAACTTTGCTGGGGAAGCTTGAGAAGAGGGGGAAGACAGTCGACATCTTGCAGAGCTGGGAGAAGGATCTCTTTTCTGGCTGGGGCATTCCTGCTGCAAAAGCTGAGAGCTCCAGGCAATAACCCCGGTTTGAGAACGGCAGATGCTTGTTTTCACTGGGGTTGATCTTCAAGGGAGCCAAATTCAGAAAGAGAATAGCCGGAGAAAACTCATGCTGAACAGATAAGGTAATTACAGAAGCGAGTGGGAGCTGTGCGAAAGTGCGCGAAGCTGTTCAGTCAGTGTATTAGAGAGAGTCTCAGTCTCTTATCAGCATATTTAATGTTACCAATTGAATATATTCTCGCAGCTCTCTGTTCATTTTATCACAAATAATGCTGTACCATTTTATTTATTTCTGTAAAAAAAGTTAAACTGTGTTTAAATGAAATTTCTATAATACAAAAAAATATTTGAAAACAGATAGCTAGTGTGTATTATTTTTCTCTTTCATTTTGCATGGGGAAAGGTTTAAACGTGGGTAGATTTATAAACAGTGCAATTGTCATTTTAAAGCAGATGTGTGCATGATTCTATTCAGTATGGGCAGTTGTGAGTGACTGTTTGTAGCATAGCCTGTTGGAGGTACATGAGTCAACGGGAACAGAGACTCTCTGGACATAGTTCCCTACCGTATATGAGGTAGTGGAAATTACCACAAACATACCACAATTGCCCATGGTGGCACACAACACGAACACTGAAAATGTGGTATCCCTAAAATGTAGGCCTGAGGTCTCTCTAGTGATCAAGAACAATCTAGATAAAAAACAAGGGATGTTGGATATTGGGGCCACAAATAAAGCAACCACTATACCAACCAACCACGCAAACTACTGCGCATACCATCTAAATAGGTCTGAATTCTGAAATAATGCAATGTATTATTGTCATGTGTGACCCAATATGAATACAGAGAGTGATTATTGCTAAAGGTATTTTGGTGGTAAGAAAATACCGCAAAGCCCCAAATATCCACAAAATACCCAACAACACCCACCGAGTGCTTGCTAGGCCAAGTGTTCAGCACACCATCCTTATACTTTCACATGAGCACTGGTGAACTCATGGCCTACTGTGCCTCTGCACTGCTTGTATGAGAGGGACACCCATATCAAGGTGCTCTCCCAGAGGGTGCATGCCCTTGAGTCAACACCGTCCCTACGCAGGTGGCAGGTGAATGCCTGTCTCAATGTCTGTGGCTGGACAAGCAGTCCAACCCGAGATGTACGGAGTGTGCAAGATCAACCTGTGGAATGCAGGGAGCCAGATGGATGGCCTGCCCTGCAGTTGCGGTGCATGTCACTGAGGGTCATTTGATGTCCAGGCACCCTGCATGGCTGCAAAAGTACTTGCCCACTCCGGAAGAATGACACCAGCAGCCAAAGCTCTGTGTGTAAATTGCGTGGTGTATGCCCTTGTCCGTCCTGGGGATGTGATGAGCCTGGGTGTGTAAGCGAGTACCAAGTGGTCGGCAGACAAGACTTTGACACTGTCAACAGAGTAAGGTGACTATGCTGACTAGTAAACGGTGTACCCTGGGAAACAGAGGAAGAGGATTTTCTTAAGTGTCATGCCTCCTCATTTACGCGACAGGAGTGCATGCCAGATTGTAGTCTATCTGGACATCTGTAGCTGACCTGGCCTCTAGGCCTAAAATGTATACCCAAGGTCTACCATCACATGACCATACATTCTGAAGGATCACGATGGGCGCATGCAGACCATGGACCAAGCTCCCTGGCAAATCCCAAGCCCCCTGCAGTATGGCCCCAGGAGTCAGAACATGGAGGTACAGGGGTCGGCAGTGAGTCCCTTTGTAGGGTTGAGAACCAATGAACGCATGGAAGCATAGCTGGTCTAGGGGGCTGCTGGGAACACATTGGTGTCAAGACACCCAGTCATATGCAGGATCCCACATGCCAGTCATAATCTGACTACACACTACATGGCCATGATAACAGGTGGATAAGCCTTACAACAACTGCCTGGGCTCCTGTCCACCCAATTACATGTAGCAAAATGCATCCCTGACAGCTTGACCTGTAAGCATGCAACACGTACAGGCACACATTTCTGAGGAACAAGCGCTTATGCTGTTGACCCCAGCATGTCCATATGGCATGATCACACTTCAACTCTGGCTTCAAATGCAGTGGGATGACACATCACATCCCCGTCCCTGAGAGGTCAATGCACAGGCATTACATTTACAGACATCCATGCACATGTGTCACTCAGTTGATGTGTGTGGATGGCTTCACTTGCAGATGTGCAACCCATAGAGGTGTACTGCTTGCATACCCCACACATGGCCACAACACTTTAACCTGGCATCCATACTGTCTCAGCAATTGTTCTCATGAACTCACATTGCATGTGCACGAGTGCACCAAGTCACCAAGGACAAACAGTGCTCATACCAATGCATGTACAGTCAGCATATTTCTGCCATCACATACGCCCAGCATTTGCAGGAGGCTGCATGCCACTGCAGATCACTGAACCACACAGGTTTACAGAAGGGGGTACCTGCAATCATGCATGCCCATGCACAACACACATACACTGTTGAGCAGTTCACCACGTGTGCACACACCAGCAGCTTCCAGACATCCTTGCCACTCACAGATCTGGGTGTGGAGGGCTGGCTAGAAGCTCTCGAGGACCCGCATTTGGTTAGATGACATCCTGTGGCAGCCCACACGGTGCACCACCATGGTGGGATCCAGCTCAAGGGCTGCCACAGCCTTGGTATGGCTCTGGGTCTTTAGGTCCTTCCACCGCTTCCTGATGGTCTTCAGTTGTACTGACTACCACCCCCTCCACATTGATGGCAGCAATGATCAGTTCCCAGATCTGGTGACGTCCTTCGTGTCCCAACTTTGATGCTGGGTTGAAGAGGGCGTCATAATTATCCAGGACCCAATCCCCCAGGATGCCAACTTCGGTGGTAGTGAAGTTGGCAGCCATCTGCCTCACTGACATGGGGACTCTGCTGGATGTAGACGAGGAAGATGGTGCGGACATGGCAACCCCCAAGGCATTTGTGGTCTAGATGGGTGCAGGTAGTACGGAGAGGTGGAAGTCCTAAAATGTGAAATGAGGTGGTCACAGGGCCGACACTGGAGAACAGACAATGGTGAAACAGCTGGCACTCCTAACTCCAAAACCATGCTGGTGGGCAGTAGGGACTTGTGACTCGACCAGGCATCAGCAGATGGTGGGGTGGGAGGCAGTACAGGGCAGTGGCAGACACAGAAATTGACACAGAGGCAGGAGCAAGGCAGTGTTGCATCCGTATATGAGGCAGCATTGAATACAGAGTAAAGGGTCTTAGCACATACGTTGGTGAGGTGGGAGGCCGTACAGAGCAGGAGGAAGCACAGAAAATGGCACCTAAGGAGGAGCAAGGGATGTTGTATCAGTACACGAGGCGTCATGGAAAAAAGAGTAAAGGGCCTCAGCGCATAAGTTATGCGCTGCATGCAGCACGTTTACGCGGCTCACATGGCAAACGGCAATAACAGGGATATTTAAGAGGTGTGACACGCGTCACTGGTTGTGCGCGAGAAGGTACGAAGTTGGAGGTTCATCTTTTACAGAGACGCATTTGGGGGTGCTTTGCAGGCCATTGCCTTCACATAATGTGTAGCGCATTATTTCTTTTTGGGGGTTGCCTCTGTGCATACATTAATGTTTTTTTATTGTGAAGGTTTCTGAGTACCGTGTATGCATTTTTCTTGTTTTGTGGTGCCTCTGCGTATCACCCACCACTTTCTAATTATCGTGTATGCATTTCTTTGGTGTTGGGGTGCCTCTGCATGTCACGTAATGCTTTTTTTGGTTGTGGGGTGCCTTGCAGAACCACTCATCTATGTAGTCCATCAGGTAGGCTTTTTTGTTTTGGTGTCAGATCGTTTTGTGGGTGCATTTCATTTTGCCTGCACCATGAGTGGGAAGGCTGAAAAAAGGAAAGGGTGAAGACAGGGAAATGGCGAGGACATATGCGCCCCAGCACCAGGAGGACGTGTTGAGCTTCAGCCCATAGGTGACCTGACAGCTGAACGTGGACATGGTGGGAGGCCTACAGGTGGCCCAGCAACACCAAGTGCCACTAGAGTCAAGAGGGGATGCCACGCAGACCATAAAGAGGCACCATCTCATGATCAGACACAGGCGAAGAATAGGCCGCTGCGGAAGAAGCGTTTCACCGATGAAGAGTTTGAAATCCTCACAACACATGCGATAGAACACTGTGTGGAGCTCTACCCCTTGGCGGGCAGCACCCATACTCCCACCCAGCAAATAAAGAAGTGGAAGGAGGTCACGGACCAAATTAATGCCTGTGTTGTGGAGAGGCGCACTGCAAAAGAGGTCCACAAGCAGATGGATGACTTCCTTCGAAGGACTACGGTGAAGCTGTGTGGCAACCTGGACTCGCCATGGCCACTGAAGGGGGGCAACCAGAGGTGGAGGAGCTGACTCCATTCAAAGAGGCGGCAAGTGGACTCATTAGTAGTGAGCAGGTGCAAGGCTTTGGAGGCATGGGTGCCAATGTGGACACCTCTGGTGAGTGGCATATTGAAGTATCTTATGTGTAGACAATTAGGGTTGACATGCTCATATGTGTGCTGTCGTACAGTTGGGTGATGTTGCCAGTAATCCATGGCCAATGCATGTTTGCTACCGTGCACACTTCTGTTACATTACTTGTGTTCTGGAAGGTGGTTGTGTAGTTTCCATGTGTGGTACATGTTGGTGTCACAGTACACATCACTGTCTGCTGGCCTTCATAGCTGTGCCAGTACTTGTATGCAGGGCAGTTTCTAGCCAACTTGGTGCCCAGTGCAAAACCCTAGAATGGGCCCCTCTGACTGGCACATATCACTCCCAACCCACACCTCTGTGCAACACAAAAAAGCATCCTAAATATCAATTAATCATTGCTAAACTAATGGAGCCAGTCTCGTTGCATTGTACAAGTACTTTACAAATGATATCTGATGTGGAAACATAACTGTAGCTGCTCAAGTGCATCGTTCTTCTGTCGCCAGAACTTAGGGAAGGCCTTGCCTGTAGGGCATTTCCAAGCTGCCCGTAGTGACACATTGTGGTGTGACCAGCCTGTTGGGGTCCGAGGGCCAACGGACCACTGCTCTGTGTTGCATGCGTTAGGTTCAAATTACTTCACTTAAATATCCCAAGGGGTGACACCAGACCATCCATAGGAATAATTTGCTGATGGGTGTCATCATTCCAAGGTGGACAGTCTAGTACACTCATATTGTACTGTCTCAAGATAACCCTATGAGAAAGGGTAAGGGGATGAATAGCACCAATGAGTGTTCCTGTTTGATGTGCATCAAATCATCGTGCATTTGGGAATTGAAACAATGACCGGAGAGCTCTATATTCGATTCACAAGTGTTTGATGAAAATGTTGTATGTGTGAATCAGTGAATACATGACTGACACATGGCTTGGTGCTCACATCACTCTTCACAACACTCACCCTATCAATGAAATATCTCTAACCATGAAACATACATACTTATCCAGATATCTCAGTTAATTGCATTATGGAATGGTATGGCAGCAACATCATCCACTCAGATAGGGTATAAGGGCACTGTTGCTCCTTGTTTCAGAAGAATTGCAGATGAGGATGGGCTGGGTCTTACTCTGAGAATGCCCAGTCACCAATACAGAAACATCTTTTGTGAATAACATCTATAGACAGGAACAGATATCCTACAAGAGACACCCAAACAGGAGCTACCAATGTACAGAAGGATTGTTCAACTTACCAACATTAGCCTGACTATTAATGAACTGATGAAGCATTTTGAACAAAAACCATTTCTGATACGTTGTGTAGGGACCACAGTTCCCCAGCCACTGACTCCTCACCAATGCGCATGCCTCAGGGAGTATCATGCTTTGTCGGACAGAGCTGGCATTAGCATCTCTTATTAGTGGTGGCCAGCAGCCAGTGAATATCACAGTGTGGCTGTGAAGTGAGGGTGTTAGCCCAGTGGAGTTTCAATTTGAGGGAACTTCTGTGATTGATTCCTGTGTTTAAGTGTGGGGACAGTATGGCACATTAATTCTAGCTGCATATGTCAACATATCCATTTCGTTATTGTATGGACAAGTGACAAAGAGGGACGATCAAGTGGTGCGGTCACAAAGGGCCACCGCAAACATAGGGCACAGCCAGCTCACACAGCTCCACTTACATTGTGTGAGTTGGCAGTTCCCTTTACATGACACTGTCGTAACTTGTAACTAACGGGTAGCTATGCCCTATCGACACCGGAGTTAACAATAATAAGTCACAGTGTGTGTCAAGGTTCAAAAACTATATACCACTAGGAAACACATAGACAAAATCAATCAACATTTATCCAAAATAAATACAAAATTGAATCCCCATAAACACATAATTCATTACATGTGTGAAAATAAAACATTTTAAAAAATACATATATTGAAAAAGTGCATACATACAACACAATGGGCATCATTACACGGTAGGCGGCAGGGGATTACCGGCACTGGTAAGGGCACCGGTGCCGGTAATCCCTTACCGCCCTACTACGAGGTCCCTTAGCGGGTCCCTCCCCTAATGGCTGGTTTTACAAGGCGTTATGGAAGGGACCCGCTAAGGGACTTCAGAGCTAATAACGGTACCGCAAATTGCGGTACCGTTATTAGCTCCTTCCCCATTCCCATTGAGCCCTACGAGGGCTCAAATGGGAAAGTGGAATGGTTCCCAGAATGGGGACTTACCAGGTCCTCCAGGGTCGGAATGACCCGGTAAGTCCCTATTCCGGGAACACGGACCCGGAATGCGGTAAGGGGGTAGCCATGGCGCTGATAGCGCCATGGCTACCGCTTACCGTGTAATGAGGCCCAATGACAAGCTTTTCAAAATTGAGAAATACAAAATAAAGTGCAAAACATATAAAGTCCATTATAGTTTGCAAAGGTAGCGGGCGCCCCTCTCTCGACAGAACAAGGCCTGATAACCTGTTCAGTGGTTATTAACCACTTGAGAGTTCGCAGCCACTGCTTTTACTCACTGTGCCTTTCACAGATGGGAAATATCCATTTGCATATCAGTCTTTGTCCTGCCCAGGGGCAGTCCAGCACCGAAATGCAATGGCAATTCCAACCTGAACGAGAGTACCACCAGCAACCCCATACACGTGTTTCACCCTTGTTGGGGATCATCAGTGAGGTGAAGCTGATGCCTCTCTAAGCACAGTGAGAGGGAGAACACGTCTGGTTGCCCCCAGGAGACCTAGGGTTACCAATCCCAGGTTCCTTGAAATTTAGTTTGCAAAGGTAGCGGGCGCCCCTCTCTCGACAGAACAAGGCCTGATAACCTGTTCAGTGGTTATTAACCACTTGAGAGTTCGCAGCCACTGCTTTTACTCACTGTGCCTTTCACAGATGGGAAATATCCATTTGCATATCAGTCTTTGTCCTGCCCTGGGGCAGTCCAGCACCGAAATGCAATGGCAATTCCAACCTGAACGAGAGTACCACCAGCAACCCCATACACGTGTTTCACCCTTGTTGGGGATCATCAGTGAGGTGAAGCTGATGCCTCTCTAAGCACAGTGAGAGGGAGACCACGTCTGGTTGCCCCCAGGAGACCTAGGGTTACCAATCCCAGGTTCCTTGAAATTTAGTTTGCAAAGGTAGCGGGTGCCGCTCTCTCGACAGAACAAGGCCTGATAACCTGTTCAGTGGTTATTAACCACTTGAGAGTTCGCAGCCACTGCTTTTACTCACTGTGCCTTTCACAGATGGGAGCAACCAGACGTGGTCTCCCTCCCCGTCCCACTCCTGCCCTCCCAACCCCACTTACCTTTGTTTTGATCCTTTTTTGGGAGCGGATGTGCTGTGTTCCCAGCGCGTCTGCTCCCGATGGCCGCCATGGAAAGGGAAAACAAACTCTGTTTTCCTTTTCCAGGCAGCCATTTTCTTGGTCGTTTTTTATTTATTTATTTATTTATTTTTTAAACGCTTCAGCATTTCGGGACAGAAAAAAATGCTTTTAGTGCCCCGGTCACGCACATAATGCGGGCCGGGGTACTAATAGCAATATGACCCTCGTGGCGGGGGCATTACCGACTCAGGTAATGCCCCGGGGCCTTCGTTAACTATGGGCCCCGGGGCATTACCTGAGTCGGTAATGCCCCCGCCGCTTGGGTCATATAGCTTAAATAAAAATGAGAGCTGGTTTGTCAAACCATATATGGAGATCACCCCAAAGACTGAAATGACTGTTGACTAAACGCTTTAGGGGTCTGGTGAGATTATCTACAAATGAAGGTCTGAATAGTTTGTTTTCTGAGAGGAAGGTGTGTTCATGATTAGAGAAAGAATATCAGGTCATGGTAGGGGACTCTCCTGGGAAGAGGTTGCTGATGGTCAGTGCTCGGATTATCATATGTGACTATCTACATGTGGGTCATATTGTTCTAATAAACTTTGCATCCAGTGCTTGAAATTGTGGGCGCATAGTGAAATTCTGGGGGCACAGTCAGGAATATATGGTAAAGGAGTGCGTCAGGTGCTTAACTGCCTAGTTGGTGGCAATCGCCCGGTCTGTTTTTCACCAATGTTCTAGCCATGAGAGCTGGTTACGGATGGGGCGGCAGCCTAGAGCCGCTGGCACGAGGGCAGCCTAGAGCCGCTGGCACGAGCGGCATTTGGAGTCTTAGGGGAGCACTGGCTCTCCTGGCGGTGTCCCATGAACCAGTTCAGTGTTGTGGGCATTTGGGCGGCATTTGGGCATACACATGGTACTTAGAATGGGTAGTGTGTGCGCATGTGGAGGGCAGTGTGATGTGCTGGAAGGGAAGCTACCCGGGGCTCTGGTTTGCTACCCACCCTAGTGTGCATTGGCACAGATGCGTTTGCCTTTGTCGCAGCTTCCACAGCAATGCACAGTCTTCTCTCTTCAATTCACCTGTATAAGCATCCATGTACCCCCAACGCCTGCCAAGCTTTGCCCATCTGCCACAAGAATACCAGTCTTGCATGCTTCCTTCCACACCCTTGCACATCTCCGCACCCTTCTATGCACTAGCAAGAAACTGCATGTGCTGCATGGCTAAAGTAAACCGTGTATCGCATGTCAGTCACTATTCACAGGGGTCAGATTTCCACCGGTGACCTGGAAGCAAAAGGCGTGGTTGAAGAGCTGTGCAAAACCACCCGGGCATCCAGTTGCCAGAAAGGAGCAGAGCCTGGTGGTTTAGGGACCTTCTTTTGATGAAGGGAACCTGCGTTCAAGGTCTGAACACGATAGAAATCAGGTCATCTCGAGTGTTGCATGTGACTCCCAATTAAAAGCACAAAGGAGCTGCTTCCTTCATTTGCAGCACTTGCGACATCAAGAGCATTGATTTAACTACTGCTGTGAAACCAATGCACAGTGTCCAGACGAGCACATGCGAGTGCACCATTAATGTATCATATGTGCACAAAATCTACTTCTTTAATGCACCTCACAGGATCAATAGCACCACTGCAGAGCAGTGCCCACCGGGCAGAAATAAACAGCCACACTGCTGATGCACGTCTGTTTCTTTAGCTCTTACAAATGGTAATATTAAGACATCCATATTCATGGCTTGGCGTTGCAACAGGGAATATCCTACCTAACCTGCATGATTTGGAATACACAATCTGTCTCCAGTTGTTAGTCCTCTTTCACAGTTCAATTAAATCGTAGCCGCCCTCTCTTTCTGAAAGCAGATCTGTATTCTAAGCAGACAGATCACAACTTTTTGGCATGCTCCCATGGGCTGAAGATAGGCCAGGCTCCAGGTTCCTGCAATACCTGACATTTTGCAGGAAAAAGCAAAATGCTAATGAATGATATTAGCAAGAAGCATATTTTAAAAGTGCTGAGTGTCCAATGAGTGGAGTCCGCTATCCTACTTGGGATTATTTCCCGTTATCTCTCTGTGCAGAGGAGGCCACGAGTGTATTGAATGGAAGTGTACCCCCCAGGGAGCCCCCTGCATTAGGCAGCCATCCAATAAAATTGCAATGCGTTTACAGTGCATGCCACCCAGTGTGGAAAGGGCCAAGATTTCTGCCGGGTATGGAATGGTTCTGCATCGCCCCTCCCAGCCTCACTGCCCACCTCCCCTCACAAAATCTGGAGCCTAAAGCGCAAAGTGATAGGGCCCAAGATCATATCAAGTTTTCCCAAATTCAACCCGCGCTGTCATTTAACAATAAACTGCAAGCGGCCAGTCCAGTGGAAAGTTAATGAGAGAATAAATAAAAAATAAAAGATACAAATATTATTTAGATCTGCCAGTGTAACGCAACTACCAAAAAAGCATGTCCATCCCATGATCTGGTTATCCACTTGTGGCGCAAGAGTGCAAAGAAAAGTAATAAATTCAACGTTTTACCACATTTACCAAACCATGCTTTTACGTGGTTTCAGTGAAATACATTGCTACGTGGGAACTTATATTTTCGTAATTTAGGGGCTGATTCGTGGAATTATTTGCGCCAAAAAACAGAGATGTGTACGTCATTCTGCCCGCAAATCCCTGTTTAACAAATGGGGATTTGCGTGCAGAATGGTGCACAAAATCGCCGTTTTTTGGCGCAAAAATTCCAAGAATCAGCCCCCTTATCAATTTACTTTTTATTGTCTTTTCATATGGGGTTCCCAGCCATAGCTTACACCACCTCCTACCAACCCCACCCCAACCATTTCTTGCACCTTTATATCACCTTTCCTCTACACATACCTATCTATTTTACCACCTTGAAGTAAATCACCACATAGTAAATTACCGTGCAGTCATTTATTTTGATGCCAAATCACATAAAGCCAAAGACTGTCTTCTGTCCCTTCACTCTTGTGTCTAGCTCCAATCTGTTTATTTATTTTATTCATTGGCTATTTACAATGCGCCTATACAGCAAAAGATGTTTCAAGGTGCAACAGGGCAAAAGGGTGAGTGGGGGAGGACAGGGTTGAAGAAAACAAAAACCTTCCTACTAGGCCTGGTGTTGTTCGGATCGTGCAAGTGCAGGAATAAGAAGTGCAGAGGAATGGGAGAGGGGGGAAGTGCCGGACTGGAAGGAAAAAGGGCCCATGGGTTAAGGGATTGCTAAGTAGGGGCGGGTCAGGGGGACAAGTGCCAGGGGAATGCAGAGATTGCAGGGGAAACAAGGTCCACATGTTGGAATTCGAGGGACATGGCTGGAAGGGCTCAATGGGGTGCAGGCCAGCCAAGCTAGTGCAGGGGGAGGGAGCCCGGAAGGCAGGCTTGGACTGGCCTATAGGGCAATAGGCCCATGACCGAACCAAAAACACAACATGCTGGTGTGGGCCCGTTTTATGGATCAAAGTGGGCCACTTTTCGGGCCAATTTGAGACAGTTTGAGGAGTTAATTCACTCTGAGGCTAGTAGTTTTAACCAGTGTTGGTGAAGAAATATTATTTAAAATGCACAATTGCATCTCACTTGATCAAAAAACTCCCCCTTGGTTACTATTCAAACAATGCCATAAAAGGAATGAATTGCCATTTGCAACTGTGAGACACTTTTTAATTGGTGCCTGAGACAATTTTATGACCCAGTCGACCCTGCCGGAAGGGCAAGTGCAGGTTTGGGGGTGGGGGTTGTCAAGGGTGATCAAATGCAGGGGTAGACTGATCCATGAGGCCACGTTGCCCTGTTAGAATCAGAAGGAACAAGGCAGCCAGTCAACGAGGCAGAGGGGGGCATTAGCAGGTAAGGGGATGAGGGAAGGAGGAAGAGAACAGGAGGGTTTTGAGAAACTTCTGAAAACTTAAAGAGATCCGGCTCAAGTCTGAGAGGGGCAGTGAGGCCATTCCAGAGGGAGGCACCTGCAGAGGAGAGAAAGCATCCCCCGACTCTCTGCTTGGAAAAGTTCCAAGTTGGAGCTAGAAGAACGAAGGGCTCTAGCAGGGTGTTATTTAGGGAGAGAGAGTTGGATGTAGCTGGGGGCCAAGGCTGAGAAAGCCTTGTAGGTGACGTAGAGGGTCTTGAACTTGATCCTTGCAGCAACCAGGAGCCATGGGAGAGATTCTAGGGCTGGAGAGATGCAGTCCCTGGGCTTGAGACCAAGGATAAGTCTTGCAGTCCTATTGTGGATTAGTTGAAGGGAGAAAGGGAGGAATTAGGCAGATTGAGGAACAGGCTGTTGCAGTAGTCCAACCTGCAGTGGACTAGAGCTCTGGAGACATTGAGTTTCTGGGGAAGGTGAGGAAAGGGAGAATGCCTCTGAAGAGGTGCAGCTGAAAGTGGGCCTTCCTGGCAAGGTCCGTGATGTGAGGAGAGAAGGATAGAGAGGAGTCAAAGATGACACCAGGTTTTTTGCCTCTGAGTAGGGTCAGGGGATGAGGCCCATGGAGGACGATCAGAGAGTAGGATGGAAGGAGGGAGTTGGAATCCCAATGAGAAGGATCTCAGTATTAATTGGAATCCCAATGAGAAGGAAGTGGAGGGACGCCTGAAGGAGAGCTGCATGTCGTCTGCATACCCCTGGATGTTAGGAGAGAAGGCAGAGATCAAATGGGCTAGAGTCAGAAGGTAGATGTTGAAGAGCCAAGGCAAGAGAATAGAGCCCTGAGGGACACCACAGGTGGAGAATGTGATGGAGGAGAGAAAAGGGCTGTTGAACCTGGGAAGGTCGGTCAGAGAGGAAGGAGCTCAACCAGTCCAGAGCCAGCCTGTGATGCCAAGGGTATCACAGAGTCAATTTATAAGGGTGGCATAATTGACCTCATCAGAATCAGAGGAAAGGTCAAGAAGGATGAGAACGGAAGGAGAGTTGGAATCGAGATTAGAGAACAAGTCTTCACAGGTGTTCAGGAGTGCAGTTTCTGTGTATCTAGCTGCTCTGAAGCCAGACTGGTGGTCGTGGCAACAACCAACAGATTCAGTGTGGTGGATAAGATGGGAGAAGGCCAGCTTCTCCAAGATATTGCCCAGGAAGGGGGCAATGGAGAGAGTGCTGTAGTTAGCTGGACAGGAGGGGTTGGCTGAAGGGTCTTTGAGGAGAGGGTGCACAAAGGAGTGCTTGAGGAGTAGCGGGAAGGAGCCAGTTGCAAAGGAGTTATTGCAGAAATTAGCCAAGGCTGGAGCAAGAGAGGCAATGCTGTCCTTGATATTTCTAGAGGAGTAGGTGAGCACCTGTTTGGATGAGACTTTCATAGAGCAGATTTGTCTAGAAACCTCATGAGGTGATATGGGATAGAAACAGTAGAGTAGGAGGGAACGGGCCAAGAGGGGGGCCAAGGGAGGCCCGAGAGTGAGTGAGGGAGAAGGGAGTGGTGTAGAGGAGAGTGAGGACAGGATGTCCTGAGTTTTAGTAATGAAGTGAGAGGCCGGTACAGTGCAGAGGGTCAGGGAGGTAGATGAGAAGTGGAGACTGCAGTAGGATTTGTGAGTTCCTTGCAGATTTTGACCAGTTCAGCCGTGTTGTTAGTGGCCCCAGAGATGAGGGCTTGGATATCGGCCTCCTTCTTTGAATGGGTGGACGGTCTGTATTGCCTTTGGAGCAGGCGGCAGCCCAGTCTGTCAGAGGATGTGCTTGAAGCCTGCCCCTCCCACTCAGCAGATCTGCACTTGTGTTTGGGAGAGGCTACATCTACCAGGTGTTGCGATTGGAGACATGCTTCAAGCAGATCCTCATGACAGGGTCAAGGATGTCCACACTGTTGGAGATGAAGAGTTGAAGGTTAGTAAGGACTGTGTCAGGAATCTACCTACAACCTGTGAGAACATTGCACTGCTTAGTGGCAAGAAATACATGTTTTAGAAGTATGGAAAAGTGTAAGGCCATGGGAAAGATGAGTTCTTGTTCAGCCCCTTAAATCCCCTGAATGCTTCACCCCACAGTTTGTTGATTGTTTGGTGAGGACCAGAATGCACATGTTGGTCCTTTCTTCATTAGGATCAGCAAGGTGGTGATGGGTTTCTCTCATTTTGTTGATAAATTAGCGGCTAGAGTTTCTAAGAATGCTGGTGAGGAAAATCCAGAGGTGGCCTTGAGCATCTGTTACCTTAAACCTGCTTCAAAGGAGAAAATCTGAAGCTGCCTGGAACATCTTCGAAATTATCTTTGAATCAATCTTTGTGAATCAACTTTGCATATGCAAATCTCAAAGTGGCTCCAGGAGTTCATCGGTGTCAGGCGTTGCGACTCAGTTAACAGGTAGCACGTGCAACTTTGAGATTCTCATAGGCATTTCCTGATTCGCTTTAATGCAAATCTTTTTGAATTGGGCACTTTTTCCATTAGCCTTATCAAAGATTAATCCATGCTGCTCATTTTGGACTATAACATTAACAATTACATCATGCTTCTTAAGATTACATCGTTGCAGGAGGCAGTGTTTAAACTGAGATTTATAGATGCAAGTTCACTTTGCAGAACTAAAATGATCATGAATGATGTTAAGCCACGATGACATTTGTATTCGCCAAAGTATAGGCCAGAACAAAGAAAGAACAACTGCACTTGAGTGGAGGGCCGAAAGAGTATTAAAGGAAGAGGAGTGAAGAAAAGAGTAGAGCGTGTAGGGCAGTATTTATTGCATACATAGGAAGGGTACGCGGTATGGGCTGTGCTAAGGGACTTAAAGGAGAACCGATTTTTGACTGGGTGTCAGCGCAGGGCCAGTAACAAAGGAATCACGTAATTGCAACCACTGGTATTCAAGAATAGCCCAGTGGCTGGATTCTAAATTATTTGAGGCCTTCTGATGAAATAAAGCGAGAGAACTAGACACAGAGACATTGCACTAATCTAGCCATGACATCACATTGGCAGAGAGTGAAGGAAGGACAGAATAGGCCTGAGGCATTTCAGGTGATGAAAGCATAAACTTTAGAAGAATGAAATCTATGTTATGAATTAAAGGAATAGATACTTTAATTAAAAAGGCTATACATATTAGAAAAGACAATAGATGGTATCATCAGTTATAAGGATGTGTGTGACCTGTTGTTTCCCGGATCAGGCAACCTCTTGTGAACATACAGGAAGTCACTCAATAATGCTCCCTCTTAAATTAATTAAATTCAGTCTGCCCTTAATACAATCCTTCATAAACCTGGAGAATTCAGTTGAATTGGAATAGATTGGACAGCTCAAATGTCTGAAGTCAATAGGGATCATCCAATTTTCAATAACGAACCGTAGCTGTAGTAGGTGATTCTATGAATAGTAAAATCCAGTTATATTTTCAGAGTGATTAGTAAAATAATCTCACCGCCAAATCCTCACATCTCAGATGGAGCTTTGCTGATTGAATCAATGATGCAAGTCCCATGTTACACTCATAGTTAGCCTTAAAATCTCACCTTATGCTTTTGAAAAGTACCAAACTTCCACATTTGCAGGCTGGGTTCCAGAGGTCAGTGTCCACTACAGAACAGGTTTTAGGCTACCTTTAGTCATCCAGAAATTGATTAGTTTATAAGAGGAGGCTTCATAATTGTATTTATAGACCTGAGAAATGCTTTCGCTTTTATGATCAGATGTCTTTAATGTGAAACACTAAGATTGCTGTTTGTCTCCCTGCCCTGCTCTGTTTCAAGAAAAATATAGATTGCACATAAATACCATGATTCTCTTTATTGTGGGTGGGTTGTGAAGTGGAGCTCGATTCTCAAGTTGGTGGTAATTACCGAAAATGTCGTAAAAAGGGCTAATGACATTTTGGGTAATTACACCCTATTCTGAAGGTGGCGCAATCTTCCGAAGTCGGAATGATTGCGCCACTTTAAGAATATTGGCGCCAGTTGCTAGGAAGGGCTGGAAACCGACCTAGCAACCGGCACTTTCGTTAACTCTGTCTTTGCATGGTTATTCTTGTGGCACTCCTCCAATTTCGTAAGCGCTTGAAATTGGCGCTGAACTACGGTACACAATTGGTGCCGTTCGGAGAAGTGCCACAAGAAGCAGTTGTTTGTTTGTGACAGGTGGGTCTGATATATTATTTGTGTGTGTTTATTTATTTATTTATTTATTCACATTTGTTAAGCGCACAGCAGCCCTTGGGCATTGTGGCGCTGGTTACAGTAGATGTTCATAGCTTAGTTACAGGCACGTACAACATAAAAAGCGGAGGTGGCATTGTGGCACTCATTACAATAGGTGCAGATAGCATAGCTGCATGCGAAGTACAGACAATGAGCTAGCAGCTAATTGAAGAGGGCAGTTTTTAGGTTTTTGCGGAAGGCATGGAGAGAGGTTCCAGCTCTGAGGGCTGTGGGGAGCGCGTTCCATAGCTTAGGGGCAAGATAAGGGAATCCTATTCCTCCTGCCTTGGCCCTAATGATTCGCTGCACTGTAAGTTGGTTGGTGTACCCTAGTCTAGTAGGCCTTGTAGATAGTGTTCTGGCTAGAGTTTTATATAGGTAAGAAGGTGCGGTAAAGTTGATGAATTTGTGTGTGGTAGAGAGAATCTTGAATGTGATTCGGTATACTACCATACTTTCCAACATGTGTGACCAAAAAAATGTAGGATTTTTCAAGTTTCAAAAATAATACTTTACATAACAATTACATCACAGGAAAATACAAAACATACATTGTTGGCACCACTGCAGCATTCTAAAATACACAACCCAATCAAACAGCACAACATGGAAAGATGTTCAAATTCAGAAAAATGCTTCAAAAGATGTAAAAACGCAGGTTGCCACAACCGTCACTCCGAACTTGCAGGGCTCCAGGCAGCACGTGCTTTTGTTTTGATCTCAGCAGCAGTTTCGTTAAACAACGATTTCCTCGTTATTTAACGAAAATGCTGCTGAGAATCTTCATCCGCCTGTTTCCAACGGAAACAGGCGGATAACAACGAAAGCGCTGTCGTGCTTTGCGATGAAGCCCAGGCCCACTTCAGAATAGCAGTGGTGCCTGGGCGTCAATAAATGACGCAGTGAATCGTGCTATTTTATGATGAGAATCGGGCCCCTAGTTGAGAAGAATGTGTGCAGCAGCTGTGCCCTAGTGTCAACCCTCTTTAATTTATACATCAATTATTTTGCTGTTGATCTGTCTAACCTAGAGGTTGATGAATGATGGTTAGGAAGTGATAAATGGATACTGTTTGTGAGTATATATTGTTTTTAATTTTGTCTTTTGTTATTCTGCTTCTTTTCTATTTGTGTATATAAAGTTTCTAAATATTGTAATAAACTAAGTGCACAATAAAAAAATGAATATCTTATTTTCTGCAGATAATGCAGGCCTGATATACAAATCTCCCAGTGCATGTAGAGGCAGCTGGATTTGTTAGGCTGGACACATTAATTGGTACTGACAATAATTTTATTAAAAGCCTCTAGGGAATACCCAAGGAGACACCCACAATCACATTGATCCTTGATACAGACACAGAAGACATTGGGTACAAAGCTACATTAAAACATAACATTTTCTGGGTTAGGAACTGGTCTACTCCTTCCTTACATTCATACAGGCAAGCCATATCTGAATTCTACAATCCCTCGTGGGTGCTCAATGTGCACTGGTTGCAGAATATGATGATGTATTTATTATAGGATGCCTGCACATTCACAAACATTTGTTAAAACAGCAAATGTGCAAGGGATAATAGCTGGGGAGTTATTGGGCTGTTTTGTTAGAAATGTGGCTACAGAATACATTGACATTAAACCTGTGGGATATTGAAGGATAATTTGACCAAAATGAATCCTTTATGTCAAAATGATTGAATCTGAAATTCAGATTGGGTTTCCTCCCATTAGATGATTTCACTTCCTCTCTGTCTAGGTCTTACTCTTATATTTGTGGGTCTTGACTGCAATACAAAGTAATGTCATCATCAACATCATCAATCCTTTATTCAACGTCAGTCATATTGCAAGTACATAACCCAGAAAAACATTAAATTAATCAGGAGTTTAAAATAATTGTGGCTAAAAAGATGTGCAAACATTGTAAATGTCCCTTACAGTCAGAGACACGTTGAATATAACAAGGCCATATCATGTGTGACATGACAACTAAAAATACATAAAATCGATGTTAAAAGAATTACATATAACAGCAAATCTGACATTACTAAACATCCGTAAAGAAATCTATTGAACATGGTTGCTATTCTGACCTCTGTATAATAGAGCCCAGGCTCCCAGAATCATAGCTATTGTAAAAATAATGGCTTTGTGCAACGCTTACCTGGACTCCTCTGGAGCATAATGATCTTGAGCCTGTTGATCTGCTACACTGAAGCCTTTAGATTCTTTCCCTGTTAAGACATATAGATAAATATAAGAGAGGTGCTGCAAGTGTAAAGAGTGGTGATAACTAATGCGAGTGTTTGATTAACTTCACCCAGAAATTAACTCCCTTCTCTATCTGAGACCACACACCCTCCTCACCTGTGTTTTACATTTATGGAGCTCTCCATCCAGCTGTCTAACATGGGCGCGTTGAAATTGTGGTTCTGCAGATTGGAGTGCTGTAGAACTGTGGGAGACTTTGAAGGCAAGTGTCTTTAAAGTAATGAGTCGTTTGACAGAAAAAACAAATGAGGATAACTGTTGTATCTAAAACGTTTTCTATGTTGGAGAGATCTCTCATTCAAACTACTTAATTCTTCTTTCTCTTTACAGGTTCTTGGAGGAAGAAGCGATTGCTGAAAGTTCAAGGCGTAAGGAGAAGAGTATGGACACCTTACTTCTTATAGAGAATTGGAGTGAGTGCTACAGATGAAGCGCCTATCTAAAATATGAGATTTCGTTATCCAGGAAAAATCTTTGGTTGTGGAATGGTTGCGCATGTAATCAGGAAGAGAATATGTTAAACAGTGTAAGTTTGTCTTATCTGAAAAGTCTGCAACCTTGTACTGTGAAGCGAGGTTAACTACTGAGAGGAAAACTCTGAGGAGCTTCAGGTACATCTGCGCGTAGAAATTATCTTCACTTAAAACTCTGTAATGTTTATTTTAACAAAATACCTTTGTTTTCTGCAGGTCGTCGGAATGCTGAGAAAAACCCTTGCAAGGTGCTGCGGCTACGAGAGAGTATGATATGATATGATATGGCATTTGTAACGCGCCTATACACAGGTGTTTCAAGGCGCGACGAGGCAGGGAGGGGAGGGAGGAAACAAGGGGAGACAGACAACGATCCTACTAGGCCAGGTGTCATTCAAATTGCGCAAGTGCAGGGGTGGGGGAGGGGGAAAAGTGCAGGGGGAAGGGGAGGGGGGAAGTGCAGTACAAGGTAAGTGGCGTAAGGTAATAAATAAATAGGGCCAGCTGGTGGCAAGTGCAAGGTAAGTGCAGAACAAGTGCTGGAAAAGGGGGGGGCTGTAGGGATACAGAGACAGTCCCGCAGTGCAGAGGGGATTCTAGGGCATCAGTGCAAGTGGAGAGTGGCTGGGCCCAGGACCGAGGCCGTTAAGAGTGGTCCAGTTGCAGAATCAGTGCAGTTTCAGTGAAGAATATTAGCTGTTCAGCAGGGGAGAGGGAGAGAGAAAGCAGAAGCAAAGAGGAAGGTTTTGAGGTGCTTCCGGAACCGGAGATGGTTCTCCTCAAGTTTCAGGGAGACAGGAAGGCTGTTCCAGAGGGAGGCCCCTGCCGCGGAGAGAGATCTACCCCCAGCTCGTTGCTTCGAGAAGCGGCTGACCCTGAGGGAGTTGGAGGCGGATGAGCGAAGGGCTCGGGAAGGAAGATATTTGGGAAGAGAGAGTTGAAGGTATTTAGGACCAAGGCCCCAGAAGGCCTTGTGGACAATGCAGAGGGTTTTGAACTTTATCCTCGCAGCCACTGGGAGCCAGTGTAGAGATTTCAGTCCTGGAGAGATACGGTCCCTGGGCTTGAGGCCAAGGACAAGTCTCGCAGTTCTGTTCTGGATGAGTTGCAGAGAGCGGAGAGTGGAGGCAGGCAGATTAAGATAGAGGCTGTTACAGTAATCCAGCTTCGAGAGAACCAGGGCTCGGGAGACAGTGAGCTTCTGGGGGAAGGAGAGGAAGGGAAGAATACCTCTGAGGAGGTGCAGCTGGTAGTGTGACTTCTTAGCGACATCAGAAATATGAGGAGAGAAGAGAACCAGGGCTCGGGAGACAGTGAGCTTCTGTGAGTACTGCGTTCTGAGGAGACTCTGTGATGAAAGAATATTCTTCAACTGAAAGACTGCGGCGAAGGAATTGTCTGTCAGGTAATTCTTATCTGTGGTCTGTGTATAGTCTGTGAGCAATTTTTAGAATTAATATTTATTTTATTTTATTTCTTCAGATTCTATTAGCTGAAGTGCCGGTAGCTTTGCACCACTGTCAGCTGGTTAAATGTGAAGTACGTTTTCCAGCCAGGCAGAACTTAACTAGCTCTCTATGTCAAATGACTGGCTCAATGCTGCAGTTTATTCATGACCTTCTAGGTAGCCGTTTTATGAGTATTGAACCGCTTTAGTAATCTATGGGAGTCTATGGTATTTGAATGCTGTGAGTGGTGCAAATGCCAAATGTGCCAAGCTAACATCCACTTTTGACCCACTGATCTATGTAATGTATCCCGCCTGGCCTGAACACTTGAATTAAGACCATGGACCCTAGCCATGATCATGACACTTTGCATTTGAGTGATATGTAAACTAATGTTAAACACAAGAAGAACAACAGTTCTATTTCAAATACTGGAGATACGTCAAATAGACAGTGACTTCTAACATGGCAGAGCAATAAGGCCTATTGTAAAATGGTGTCTGTTTTTATTAACAGGATCCATCATGGGGGCTTTCTATTCATAACAGCAGAATGCCTTCCCGTTAAACCGAGACCCGCAAAAATGTATTCTGTGCAGCATTAGAAACACTGCGCTTTAAAGTGACAAATAATGAAATATAGTATTGGCTCTAATTTTGTAATGCTTTGCCTGATTTATAAAACAGCAATAAATTTGAATTCAGCCGAGCCGTCCCATCATATCATTATAGGGAGGATATGTTACAATATATGAATTATTACATTTGCATATTTTAATAACTTTGTTATGTATGCTGCTGTAGAAACATGAAGTATGCCTTTAGAAGTCTCTTGTGTTTCATTTCTATTGTGTATTATACTTAGAAACATACATTTCCACACAGAAATACAATAAATGAAGGAAGGAAAATGTTAATGTTAATGTTAAAGGACATTTGTACCGCGCACTATCACCACCGGAGTGGTCCCCTGGAGCTCTGGTGGCTCTGAAAGAGGAGGGGAGGTTGAGTTAGTGAGAGGAAGCAGGAAAAGTGCAAGAGAGCAGTGATGTGCTGTTGGTGGCCTCAGCCCGGTGGGTCCGTTGGCTGGGCCTGGGGTGTTTGCGGCCGGTAGTCGTCGTGTACTGTTGTGCGAGTCTATGTGTGTTTTTTTTGTTGTTGTTTCAGTGTAGTGAAGTTTTTGCTGTTTGTTGTGCTGTAGGTTTTGGTTGTGTTTGGTTTGGAGTTTGAGGGGTGTATGCAGAAGGGGAAATTGTTAGTAGGGTTGGTTAGTTTGCGTCTCTATCCTGAATTGAGGTGCTCGGCTTGCATAGTCTCCCCTGATCTGGGTCCGACTGGCATACAAGGTTCCTTACTCCTAAAAGAAAAAGAGAAACCATAGACAACATTAAAAGTAAATACAAAATTAAAAACTAAGACATGATTAAATTAAAATACAGAGCCCAATCTATGACACAGATAAAATAATCTCAATACATTTATAAGATGCAATTATGAACGTTGTTTACCAGCTAAAACATGAAACCCCAAATAACTCCTTGTTTGGGAAGATGTATCATGCAAAAAGTACAGAAAATACAATTCCCTCATATTCTGCAGTTTCTCACATTTTGTCAGTAAATGCTCCAAAGACTCAATTACAGTATCTTCACAACATAATTGACACGTCATCATAGACAGTGGTAATTTCACTCTAGCCCTTACTATTTCATTTGTTGGGAATAGGTTCAATCATAGTCTTGAAATAATCGTGTAATAGAGTTTCTTTTCTGACACCAATCCAGTCCCATATATAATTTATTTATAAAAAGAGGATTACTGATTAGGACAGAAGTAATCAAGTTAAGGTCTCTTAAGTGTCTGTTACAAAAATGACCCATTCATTAACCTCAACCGACAGCTCTTCATCCATAAATAGCTTTAGTGGTGAGAAACCTGAGTTTACTGTAGGAAACAAGAATGTATGGAATGCAATTACATTTGTTCCACTTAATTATGCATCCAATGATGTCACACCAAGTTCATAGTAGATTATTGGAACTGGGACTCCTTTAGAGAGGGACAGGGCTATATGACAAATCAAACCCTCCAAAGATATTAGCTTATGTAGAACCTGTTGAGAGAGGAATTCTGTGCCATGACTTAAGCATGGAAGAGGTCTAGATTTATAAACATTCAGAAGTGGGAGCAAAGAGAAATGGCCAAATCTAAAATGTGTCTGCTGCATCTGCGCAGCATAAATAATTTCTTTTAATAGACTAGATTGACACAATTGATTGTGTTAGGAAGTACCATTTATTCAAGGGAATATTGTTAGATGTCAGAACCTATAATACATTCCCATAATATCTGAGGAAATGCTCAAGGAAATACTGGTGGGCCCAGTGTTTGTGATTTCACCTGAACTTGTTCCCCACTAATGAACTCTTGGGAGCCAGAGGGGGTGTATGCAGCAACTTGAGGAGTTGTAGATTTTGCAAAATGGAAAACTTGATAGAAATCACACAACATTTGATGGGTTAGTGCCCTGAACTGAGCGTCCAATGCCAGACTAGTTTTTCTCATCTTTTAAAGGACTATATGGAGGTTCACTCAGGGTGGCTATGGCAACGCATTTTCACAGATACATTTTTTAAATGGTCTTTGGCTGCAATACATTTCTTAATAGAAATTTTATCACCATTGGTAAGAACGGCTAGTGGGGATTAGACACTCAGACGCCAACCCAGGGGAAGTTTACTAAGGTCCTTTAAACTATGCTAATGAATTGGTACACTAGTTTTTTTAAATCATGAGTGTAATGTGAAATTAATTGTAATGTATAGCTTGAAATGTCGTGTATTTTGAAGGTTGAGTTGAAATCAAATTGTTTTATATGCTTTTCGACATTGATGTTTTATCGTGTGTTTATGTGAAAAGTTCCTTGTGAACTATAACACATTAAATAAAAAATAAAAAAGATTTAAAAAAAAATGTTTTTAATAGTAACATTTTCAGACTTTTTACAACATTAACTTTATTTAAAATATTATAAGGAAAGTAAACAATATGACTCATCATCTCTGGTTTTAGAGATGTTAAACTGCACGGATAGAACTGGTCTTTCATAGTTGGAGAGATAACCATGACCTTTGCTTTCTAATTATTGATTTGAAGATCATTTCCTGTAATGTAGTCATTCTTTGCTTAGACCTTTGGTAGGCCAATTGGTTCCTGATCAAATTTGACCAAATCATCGCAGTACGCCAACTAGGGGAACACTACAGACCCCAATTCAATCAGAAAGGCCTATACTTTCCCCAACAAATCTTTAAATGAGAATATATACATTAAATAAGGCTGTAGCCAAAATGCTCCCCTGACGGATGACTTCATAGGTATTCATTTCATCTGACGTACGCCAATAGCATTCAACCTCACCTGTGCAGAAGTATCCAAGTGTGATTTTTCAGAATGTCTGTAAAAAAGGGAAAAAGCCCCAAAATAGAAGTCTAAGCCAAAGCCTTCCTCTTTTGACATTATCAAATGCCATAGATAGGTCAATATAAGGGGCTCTTTTTTCTCCAGGCTTGGTAAAGTACATAAATATACAATTAGCCCATTTAGCAATGTTCCTAAGTCCTTCCTAAACCCTGATTGAAATGCATCCAGTATATTTAGGAATACCTCTCAATAGTTCACTTGTTTTAGCAGCAGGGAAAACAAGATCTTACTGCTGACATCCAATAATGCTATAGAGTTATAGTTGAATCACAGAAGACAGTCTCCCTTTTTTAAAGATAATAACAACAAAGGAGGCATTTCTCCAAGACAATGGAATCTTCTTTAACACCAGCATTCTCCTGTTTCAGGGTCCCTCTTAAGTGTTAAATTAGAGGGACCAGCTGACCCTGACACCTTAGAAAAGTTTAGACTCATAATGAAAACGTGAGTTCCTAGGAGTCACTAATCAGTTTCCTAGTGTACATAGAACAATGCAAATCTTTCCAATCTTTCAAAACAGATTCACCAATGGAATTAACCAGAAGGAATAATTGCAGATTTCTCACTAATGATGTGCTAAAACTTGGGACTGCTTTTTAACACATTAGATAACATATACTCACTGGACCACTGCCAAATCCTTAGCTTATGATATTTTAACCAGTGTCCATGAATTGGGTTAAGCCTTTTTTGCTCCAAGATGACTTTCCCAATATACAGAGAAAACACCTTAAGGCCTGATTCCTAATCTGAATTTCAGCATCAATTCATGCTTGTGCGGACACACATACATCCCGGGGCCAGTATTTAGATCCTTAAAAACAATATTTATAGTATTTGCAATTTCTGAGGGCAAGAAGGCATTTAGGGCCTGCCATTCTAATGCATTAACAGTAAAACTCCTATTTTCCTGTGAAAGCTTTAGATGTCCAACAAAATCAATTACCTCACAATTAACTATTAATTCGGTAGGGTCATTGCCCAGGTGGTCACACCATCTCACAAACCTAACCACACATGTTAGAACTCTATGGTCACTAATATATGAGGGCAAAATAGAAAAGTGCATACATTTTCTAAAGAGGGATGACATAGAAAAAATATAATCTAGTGTAGAGTAGGCACCCCCTTCCCTTAATTGGATTTAGTGGGACGCCTCCAGAATATTCTTATTAAATCTATGCTGCCCCCATGCATTAATTTGATTCATCCACTTAGATTATTTAAACATGCTTTTAGGATTAATTAGGTCAGAATGAGAACGGGGACTTTTTGAATCGAATGGAAGGTCAGAACAGTAACAATTCAGGTCACCTTCATTAAATACACCTTCGGTATGACCACTCATGAAACACTCAAGCAAAATAAAAGACAGACTTCAAAGCCGGTGGTCACTGACCAGCAGAATAGGGTCGCAGAGCACACTGATAAAGAGAATAACATTTCCTTTCCAGAACCATTTGTTTAATTCAATTTGAGCTTGATTGGCAATAGCCCTGGATACACATCTGAAAATGCACTACAGGAGTCACATAAATCACTATTGCAACGGTCAACAAACCTCCCAAGGGTCTACTCCAACTTCCCTTCAATGCTGGTTGTAAGAACGATGCATAAACTTACTAAAAAAAGAGCCTCTCATCTAGACTTCCTAAAGCATAATAATATCATAGTCACTAAATGTAGGGGTGTCAGGATTCTCCTGCAGTGGCAAAACCCCTGCAGAACAAGGAAAGCACATTAATGAAAGATCGGCTAAAAATCCTTATTCAGTATGGGTCCTGCACTATCTACAGTTTGCAGAGCAACAAGGAGCCATACAAAATATCTGTGGGTCTTATCCCTACTCACTTAGAGCTCAGATAGTGAAACGTCTGTTGAATTTGTGAGCAAATAGTAGCCAAAGTTTCTGGGGCCACAATGTTCTCCCACTGGGAAGAATACATACATAAACTCATGTTTTATTTAGAGAGAGCCCCCTTGCCTATTCAGACAACTCACAGCCCATGGCCTGTATCACATCTGGTTCTTGCCAAATGATCTCAGCTACTAATATAGACTTTAAGGAAACTGCCAGCAGATAACTTCAATCATCCTTGATAAACTAATCTTCAACTGCAAGAGATCCTCCAAAACAAAATTTATGGATAGGTTACTAAATGAAGACTCAGAGTCCTGATCCAAACCAGAACTAAATTTTGAACGATCAGTTCCCATAAAACGAAGCCAACTCAGCAGAATTAGAATACTTATTTTGAAGAGGGGCAACAGGCATGCTAGTCGCAAGAACAGTCTGGGTGGTATCAACTCTCACCCGTGACACCATCACCCTCTCTCCCATAATTACTAATGAGTATGAGCTCTCATCTCATCACCATGCAAGTCCAGGTAGTTTCCCCACGAAATAATGCCTGATATCTAACTTGTTGGGAACCGGAAGGGAGCATAAGTGTTCATCGGAATCTATTTTTGATTTAGGTTTCTAGCTGGTCTTATTCTTTCTTTTTTTTCGGGCTCACCTTCCTTTGTGGCCAGTGGTTTGAGGCAGCTTCGATGCAATGGTAAAAACCACTGTCCTTAAGAATTTACCCCAGACCAATTAGACAAATGTCCCAAGAAAGTATTGAACCAAGATAGCAATTGAAAGTATTTTGCATACACCCTATTTACAAGCTGTCAAGAAAGCGGTACTGGGCCTTTAAAAGACACTGTGTGGAGGCATATTTAAAATTGATGGTACTAGAACCCCAAATTGTGCAGGGCACATTTGACTCTTACAATAACAAATATTTAAAAAAGTACCCGGGTTTTCACAGGAGCAAATTATTTTTGGGTTAGTGAGAGCAGTGCACACATTTTCTCACAGATTATCAGGAATTGATACACTTCTTGGCCAGTGAAAACTATAGCTTACATTTACATAGTATTTTACTCCCCACAGTGCAAAAGGAGGGAGGTTAGTGTCTCTCCTTCTCTTCTAAGAAAATAATGTACATTTCATTAACCAATGTCATTTTTATATACAATATTACACAGAAATAGACTTAAATTGACTCCTAATGCCAATTAAAATGAATGTATTTATTCCTCTTCTATTTCAATCGTATAATAAAATGCTTGTTTGACCCTTTATTGGATAAAGTTTCCTCCCCTAAATAAAAGCTTCAACCCTGAACCCAAGCTTTTAGAATAAAGGTAAGAACGTTAACCCTACCAAACATTCTTGAATCCAAGCCCAAGATGGACAAAAAAAATGGCCAACAATTTAGAGTTCAATCAGTCTTATTTTATGTCAATAGTTGTCTCTGATGAGTACACCTGATGGTTTCAGAGTAAACGCAGTGAATATGTTTGTTTCAAACTGTATTGTAAGAAGTTTGTCCTTTCTGAATTTGACAAGCAATGACAATGTGTATGTTCATATTGGAGAGGACTATATTCTTGTGTCTAGAATAGTTATTCAGAATTGCTTTTATACATATGGATGTGTGTGTGTGTGCATTGTTCATGTAAACATTAACGAGATGATAACAGGCACGCTGTGGTTTTTTTTTCTGTAGACATGCTGCCTGTTTTTAACAGATTATAATAGCCAGTTTCTTGCCCAGATTTTAAGGAGGGAATATCATTAGGGGTATTATATCAGGGATATTTCTCTACAAATATAAAAATAATCAAGTGTTGGTATACACAATAGCCCTATGTCATTGCACTATCCTTAGATCTTCAGGAATGTATGTCCAAGAAGACATGCATGTTTGTCATGTTACCATTACGTCCCATGTTGTGATTGCTATGGCAAACTACTTAATAGGAGATTGGCTAGGAGGAGATATTTTAAGTTGATTTCACTGAGACATTGATGCATAATGTTACTGCTATGCAAATTAACTATTGATTTAAAGTGTAGTGTTATGACAAAAAATACTTTATGTATCTCCTTTCCACGGCACGTGCCAATGTTTTAGGTACTGTTATGTGATTTTATGGGCTGTGCTAGAAATAAGCAATCGTTCCAGCCGATCTCCTGAAGTCAATATGGATCATCCTATGTTCACCAATGAAATGTATGTAATTAGAGGCACCTTTGAAGGATCCATGGAATCCAACCCCTACCACCAAGGGAGCCACCCCTTTGAGGTAAGGGAGTTGGGCCCACTAAGCTATGAAGACTCTAAGGGACAGATGAAGAGGGATCCCACTTTAAGTGACCCACGCCCCCTTGGAGGAAAGGCTGACCACCAGCAGAGATGTGGACCACCCTCCCTTATCTAAGAAGGCTACTTCATTCGGTACTTGGGGATTGCCTCAAATCCCTATGTTATACCTGGCTTGGTTTCTGGCCCAATGCTGCTATCCTTGCAAAGCCAATGGATTGCTTCATCTCCTTTCAGTGACAGGTATACAAGGAGCATATCACTGACATGAAGAGGAAAGAGGGAGAGTGCCTGAGTGCCGCTCACCAGTCTGCAGAGCCAAGACACAGAAGAGGGCCTGTCTTCCTTTGAGGCAGAGTCAGGGGGACATTCTGTGCAGACGGCATGGAGTGCTAAGCAGTGAGGAAGCCTGTATAGTGCTGCTCCCTACTGGTAGGCCAGGAGTTTGATAAGTTTGGTCCGACATACCAAGAAGTTGTGCGACCACCTGAGAGGTTTTTGACCGGCCCCCACAGTAATCGCCAGAGAGAACTGAACCCTGCACACCACTGCAGAAGGAACTAGAGATGCAGGAACTGCAAAGGAAGAAAAAAAGGAAATGGGCGAACCCTCTTTTTTAGGGGGCCTGACTCGAGAGGGTTAAGTAATACAGAAATGTAAGGTCAATGTGTTATGATATGAAATAATACATAAAATAAACTGTCACTACTGTTTATTAACTTACTATTATGCAGATTTTGTACATGCATATTTGTCACATCATGGCTTACAGAAAAACTGAAAAATGTTATCCTGAAAAATAAACTTGTATTGTTTTTATTCTTCACGGTGTGTTTGTTTAGAGTTAGTATCAAACTAGCTATTAGGCAAGGCCATAACCTCCTGTAAAGCTATTGGCTTGGGAAGCCTTAGACTCAACTCCTTTACATTTCGGAACAGCACAGGATCAATGTGACCAACTATGACATGGTCAACTAGAGCCTGCAGTACCCAGTGGAAAGAGCCAAAACCTGCGCAATGCCATGGAGGGAGCCAGAGAAGCAGGAACCACGCTGATGCTGCTTCTACAGAGGAAAGCACCACCATGAGACAGGTATGTGGTGTGCGAGTGGAGCAGAGAGGAGGGCAGACTGGCCAGGGAACACCTCAAACCAGGGAAAGAGACTGGAATACTCCAAGCTGGGGCCCACCAAAGAGGGGCTGAGACAGGATTGGAGTTCAGACCCCCAAGCCTGGGTGAGAGAAAGACAATCCCAGGGAGGGGCCGGACTGACTTACACCCTGAGACTGGCCAAGAACTGAATTACACCACCCATGGTTGGGAAAACAGAGACAATGGTATGGTCTGTGAGCCAGAAGAGCCTGAGACAGGCTAAGAGAGAAAATAGCCCAATTAGAGCAGGGAGCGCATAGACCTCATGAGGGGTAGAGAACCCGAGAACGCAAGGTGGGGCTTGAACCAAAAGGGTTCCGGATCAGGCTGGGAGAGGCCTGCCAACTAAGGGCATTTGTTGAAACCCATACCAAATCACATGGCCAAAGGCCTAGAGCCATTTATTTCTCTGTATGCCAGAGGCAGTAGCCTTGGAGAACTGATTCACCTTGAAACTGTTAGAAGGGTAAAGGCTCTCGAATTATGACCTAACATTAAATTGGGCAATACAGTGTGGGTCAGAAGTCAGCAGTAAGGTGACAAGCACTTAACCATTTTGTTTATCATCTGTTTCTTTATAGAGGTAGGTTAAGTTCAGGCTAGATAGGCTTCTGGACATAGGACAGCCTTACTTGTACAACCTCCTGACGTGCACCCTTTCAGACTCTTTCCTTCTCTGTAAAATGGGGACTAGATTGATATGGGTTTTTTAGAGCACCTTTTACCACCTAAATAAAGGTTTTTTCTCTTTCCCTCGCCATGAGTTGTCTGCCTCCTGATTCTGACTTAGCGCACTCCCCATTGAAAAGTTAAATCCAGATTTTTCAGAGTGACCAGAGAAATATGACAGTAATCTATGGAACAGGTGCTTTTATCTCATACATTTGGATGTTCTCGAAGTCTTCTGGATCTTATTGTAGGCTCATTGTTAACCCCAAAATATCACTTAATGCTTTACAAATGGCCTAATAACTAAATGGCCAATACTGACTTCCAACGACAACCATCGGGCCATTCTTCTAGTCTACACGTGTCACCTGTACAGTAAAATGCATGTGTGTACTGGCATAGTTCTCCTTAACCAGTAAGAAGCATGAGGGAACTCCTTCTAATTATGCCTTATTTAGAACAGAATTAGGTCACAGATTTCTTATAAATTACCCCCTGACCACATGTCCTCCAATGTTTGACACGAAGCAAACAGCTGCAGTGCCTACTCTTGTATTCAAGAATTCATTGTTGATTATTATTTCTGTCACTAAAAGGCTCAATGTATTATGCAAGTGTTTAGTTAAAAAAAGTGTAGTGCAGTTAAAGAAAAACCTAATAATCTATGTTTGATATTCTATGCAGAAACGAGTTTTAAAATCTGTTGCATGCTTGTGCTCTATTATGTTATGTGGTTTTGCAAATCAACCTTGAATGCTACAAAATGTTTGGGCTTGCCATTAGACTAGAGACCAACCGTAACACGCTTAACATGTTGAGTATAAGATGGCGGTGGTCAGCAATCGGTGTGGTTAATTCAGTGGCCCTTATTTGCTCGATTAAGGAAGTCAGCATTATTGGGAAGACATTTCCTCAAAAATAACATTTAGTCTCCTTTAATCCCAAGTCATATGGAAAAGAGTGTCTGATGTTAGCAGCACGCAGGGAGAAACATGGTTTTTGGGTGTGTATTACTTCAGACTTCCAGATGTGGACTCTGTCTGCTGCAGAACGTGTGAGCACTACTGCGGTCAGTAGTTGTTTTGCTAGGAATACTACAGTTTTATAGTAAATCATCTTGTAAAATGCAAGAGAGCAACATAAAAAAACTCAGGACATGTTTTATCAATATCTAATTAGGTTTTGCCCTTTGTTAGTCATGATACTGTGCACTGGGTAGATTTGTTGGTTGCCAGTCTAGATTTGTTGGTTGCCATTAGTCCAGTCAGAACATGACTAGATTAACAGTGAGGCACATTCCTGAACTCCCCTATATTACTATGTGGGGGTAGGCGAGGGACAAAATAGAAGGCCCCTAAGGAGTTATTCAGCCAACGCCTTTGGGGCCCCCTATAGATATAGTCCTACTCTAGGACATGCTGTAGAAAAGTTGGATACCTTAAGCCCCGATAAAGAACGGTCCACACCGAAAGAGAGAAGAAAGGAAGCCCGGTCCAGAGAGTTTGGGGGACCCAGATGGATCCACAGTCAACACAGGCACAGAAGGAAAAGAAAGATTTACCATTCCTGTACCCAACACCAAAGACAACCCCAATTCAGAAATTGTGGAATGTGGTCCATCAAGACAGTAAAACGTCCAAGTAGAGACGTTTGTGTTCTGTCTACTGTGGTATGTTGCTGTGTTTAACTCTCTAAACACTACCAAATCATTTCACAGAACGCTTTCACTGTTGCCATTGCGCTGAGGGTTAACGCTGTTCTATCATGGTAAACGGTCTGCGTAGCAGACGAAAACTTGTTACGGTTATACCTAAATCCGCTTTAACCGTTAATTCTGCTTGCACTACTTTGCCTGCGATGTCTAACGTCCATGCTATTGCTCCCGAGGCCATTATAGTTACTATGTCCAAAGATCTAGTCCCGACTCAAACCGATGAAGTTTCCACCTTTTGTGTGCCCTCTGAGTCTGTGAACGCTGGTCCTTTTGTTTAACATGTTGACAGACGAGCCTTCACGGGTTCTTGGCAACACCGTGGAAGTCCCTACCGGTCTTGTTTTTGTGCGCCACATGACATGCAGTTGCAGCAAATGATTGATAGTGATTTAGCGGTCTTATCAGGAATGGGCGCACAAAATGAATATGGTAATCCCGAAGCTTGTGTAAAGAATGAAGTGCCTCTGCAGCAGTCACTTCGTTTGGATAGGAGTGTCATTCCGGGAGTTTGCATAGCTGCGCCTGGTGTCCATAATGTAGTTCCTATTGTTGGAGAAATATGTCACCCTAAGGTAACAAGTGAGGTGAAATGTCCTTTGAAACAAGCATTTTCCGCGCAAGTAAATGCAACTCCAGGGAACTGCACCAATGCTCAAGTTTACAAACATGCTTTAGGCTCTTTATCCCTAAAAGAGGCAAACAAAATCTCGCCCATACGATGGGATAACGAGGATGAAAAGCTGGATTGTACTGCTGAGAGGGAAACCATAAAAAGATTGATGGGAGTGGAGGGCCGTTTTAACCATCATGCTGATTTTTCAATGCTTGCTCCTGCTATTGAATCAGAGCGAGGAAAGCATATCAGGCTGTCTAACGAACCCTCGACTCCCGTCACTCAAATGAAATAGGGCATGGAAAATGTTTTCCTGTATAATAGCTTGCCAAATTACTCATATAGCGCTCCATCGCGTAATCTCTCATGTAGTGATGGGCGCGGTATAGACAGTATTTTTACTCCTAGAATTCCATTGATACCTCCTGCAGCTAGACAAAAAAATAGCTCCCCCATATTTGAAAAATCTGACTTTCATCATCCTAAGAGCACTAACACTTTTGAACAGTCATTGGCTCATCATCTATCTGATGCTGATCCAAGTAATAATGACCTTGTCCCTGAAACAACAGCCAGTTTAGAAGAGGTTCGAGTGAATCCTGAAGCATTTCCGGTTCTCACCCGAATACTCAACTTACTGGACAGGGGCCATGAACAAACACATGGTGAAGTTAGGATGCTCCAAATGCAGATGTACGAACTGATTGGTGTATTCAGCAAACTTGAGGGGATGCTATTTACCTGTGATGCAATTTCTGTTCTTACCCAGCAGCGCGACAAGAAGCCAGAGTCTTATTCTACGGCAACTCAGACAAAAACATTTGCTGAAATAGCGGCACACAATTCCCACAATGAGTTACCCTCAGCCCAAGATTTAGACTCGAAACTCCCCCAACTTATTGCAATTAATGCAGCTAAAATTGCAGAATTGTAATTGAAATTTGCTGGGCTAGGTCCAATCCAGCTGCCACACTCTCTTTCCGATGAAATGGGACCTGTAGGGCCAAATAACCCTCGGAAGATTGAGAACCTGGATAGCCGTACGGCTCTCACAGATCTCATTGATCTTTCCGATGACATCATAGAGCCAACAGTAGGACCGGATCTGTCGGAGAATGCTTATTGTATTAGTGAGACTCCTAAACCGGTATTGATGAGTAAACAAAAAAGAGCTATTGCTAGAGTTGAGAAATGCAAAGCCTTTGAAAAGAGATCTAAGATCAAAATAGAAAAAATGTTACCATCAGAAAAAATTGACAGACATAACACTTATATGAAGGATATTTCTAATCTGTCTGGTGGTGATGCAATCATTGACCTGAATCAGTTGAATGCAGAGTCCAAGTTATTGCTTACTCTATCAGTGCCCTTCCACAGGCTCAGTTATTGACCAATCCTATAACCGACTCAAAAACAAGAAAAAATTATTAAATAAAAATCCATCTCTTCAAGATTTTAATGGTTTAACAGAGTCATCCATTCAGAGCCCAGGTCTTAATGCCAACAAAGGCCTACACAAACCATCTAAAGGGGCTTGTCTAGTCTCTAAAGGGTCTGTTAAAGGAGCCTCTCCACTTTGTGGGCTTTCTGAAATATCAGAACAAAAGCGATCTGTCCTCTCAAATTACTATCCGATTTTGGGCATCAAGAAAACTGAAAAGGTAATCATTGGTGCAACAAAAGAACAAAGTGCTAAAAGATCTGTCAAAATGGCACCAACCAGAGCAAACAGTGCTCTAATATCCTCTGCTGACTGTATGGCAAATATTGGTGGGGGTGGTCTTAGTAATGGAGGAGTACTCATTGGGGAAAGGCGTCCATCTGCTATATCCAATGTCCAGGTAACGATACCCCCTCCCCCCAGGTGCAGTGAAGATCATGAACAAGGTATAGGATGTAATGATCCTCTTCCTACACCTATAGAGCTAAACTCTGCCACAATGATGGATTGGCAAAGTGATCCGAAATGTCACGGCAAAGCCCGTTTGAATCAGATGTTTCTTCTAAATGCTTTGCAGGAGATCCCAGCACTAGGCATAATAAGATCTAATGACTTAGACTGGATCAAATTAACCTCAGTGAACAACAACAGAATGATATGCAGATGGACTTCTCATTTTATTCTCAAACTCATCTGGGAGTATAGAGAAGATCTGATTTCTATTGGTCTAATGCCACACTTGTTCAGAACAATTGAGGATCCTACCCGCTTTGTTGAAACCCCATTACCTTCTGTAGTCAAGACAGCATTAGGAATGTCTCAGGGTAACCCTGTCACGATAGATGAACACACAATGAAACAATTTATGGCTTTTGTTTCAGCCATAAAAGGGATGCCATGGATGGATCCTTGTACTGCTCAATCTGTCTCAAAATCTGATGAGGTAAACGATTGTTAGCCCTGCTAACTTTTCTGTCATTTCCTGGAACTCCTGCGATCTAAATAACTTTAGATCTTGGTGCAGGAACAAAAATAATCTCAAGCCAGATATTATTTTTCTACAAGAAACCATGTGTCTAGCCTCTTTTACAGTTGAGGGCTATTACACCTTCAGTGAAGCAGTAAAGCGTGGCTCCTTGGGAAGACCCTCAGGAGGTCTGGCTATTTTAATCAACACAGCATCCAGATGTTCTACTAAATTAATCAGCAGTTCTGAATCGTTTTTGGTAATTCAGCTAACTGCTGACAAGGATCCAACCATAGTCTTCCTGCTGATTTGTACTGATTGGAACAAGTATTCAAAGTCCCTATTTTCTATTCTTGAAGAATTGACTGCAATATTGGAAGTGGCCTTTGTTGCAAACCCTGCAATAAGTATAATTATTGGAGGTGATTTTTACACTTTTTTCTATGATACTGTTCTTCATTCAGAGGCGAGTGTCATAAAGCCTTAGGTATTATCGAGGCGTAATGGTCAGGAGTGGGTCGGCCTACTGTTAACCTGGGATATTCAATCACCGCCTATGATTTTTGACTCCTTTAATTATACTTGGTCAAGAGGAACTAGCTTTTCATTAATTGATTTCTTCTTCATTTCTTCCTGTCTATATCAATATATTGCTCCTGTAAACATACTTAATCCCGAAGTGGGAGACCACATGACGATTGAATTGTTGCTTCAAATTCCAGTTGCTTGATTCTCTAATGACCACTTGTTACTTTTGGTGGAACAAGATCGTCAGTCTTTGTCTCTAAGATGGAACCCTTCTACCTGCCATAGGCTCATCAAAAACATTAAATTAGACAAGGAAATCATTACTCACTGTTGTGGCAATGGTTATTCTCTTCTTGACATAGATACTGACAACTCCTTGTGTATACAATCGCATGTAAGGAGGCTTGCATTTGAAAAATCCGCCCGTACTAATTTGTACTTGAATCATGTACACTCTTACAACTCGAAACCTGACCTACATTGTGAAGTACTGAATGAACAAATAAGAAAAATTAAACAAGCATACAAAAACAAAACTAAATGGTTGCGTATACAACTAACACTACTGATAACCAGAATATGATTGATCACCTTTTAAGACATGATACAAGGCATGTGTGGTCGTTTCTGCCTACATTAACCTCATCCCCTGCTACTGATGTGGAGTCGGTAATTTCTGCTGAGAAATGGTCATGCTTTATAAAGAATAAATACCATTTGCCCAGCTGTTTTAGAGCATTGAAAGGCTCGGAACCTAAATTAACTCTAGGTATGCAATCCTTGTGTTCCTGTGGAGATATTATATCTGCCATTGAGAAACTAAACAATTCAAGGGCCTCTGGCCCTGATGGTCTCCCACCCTACGTGTACACATCTGATCCTATTCTTTGGGCTCAGATTCTTAAATTTCGATTTGATTTGATTATAACAACTGGGACTGTTCCTTTGTCCTGGTGCTCTGCACATATTATTCCAATTCATAAAAAAGGGTCCTTTGAATCCCCTCTTAATTACCACCCAACGCTTCTTCAAAGATATTTTCACTCCTATTGTTGAATCAATTACAAACATATATTGACCAAAAAGATTTGCTCTCCCCAAATATGGTAGGGTTTCGCAAATATATAGGGTGGCCCTGAATGCTACTATTTTTTTAGCTCACCTTCAAGCTAAAACAACCTCATCTAAAATGGGGCCTGTCTACATGGCGAGTCTCGATCTCACTGCGGCTTTTGACAGCGTGATCCGGGAAGTTCTCTGGTCTAAAATGCTAAAATTCGGAATTCCATCTTATCTGATTGCTTTAAGTACCTTATTACACTGTGATACCACCTATCGTATTAGATTGAATTGTAAGGGGGCCCTGTCTAGCCCAATCCCAAATGAGAGCGGGGTGAAACAGGGATGCACCCTAGCAGCAGTACTTTTTAATTCATACCTTCTTGGCCTTGAAGAGCTATGGCATAGTACTGTGATATTTCCTGCTAAACTTAGGTCTATTAGACTGGATTGGATCTGCTTTGCCAATGATCTCTTATTCATAGACAGAACACCGTTTGGTCTTCAAGAGACATTAAACGGTTTTGACAGTTTTGCCAAAGAACATAATCTTTTAATAAATCCAAGCAAATCACATATCATAACTTTTAGAGATGGTAAACGTAAAACAGCATGTTTTGCTTGGTCTCTTAATGAGACCGTTATAATCCACGTCCCCCTAATTCGATATCTGGGATATCCATTGACTGATTCTTACTCATTGTCTATGTGGAAGAACTTCTTAAAAGTTAAAGTGAAATCATTGATCTCGATGATGAAAATAATATTTCACAAGTATTGCATGTTTTCTCTTCTCCCTCTTATTCAATTCTACTTACTGAAAGTGGAACCTATCCTTCTCTATTCATTGGACATCTGTACTTTCTAGATTGATTCCTTTCTTGACAATGTACAGGGTAGAATATGGAAAACTGTTCTAGGCCTTGCTCTTTTGATTCCAAATGCTGTTATGTTTCATGAACTGAATGTGTTACCGCTTTCAGTAAACTCAACTGGCGCCGTATAATTCATTTCATCAAAATGGTTGACGCTCCTAAAAATACTCTTTATGAGAACCTCCATAAAATCTTGGATGATCCAAAAATTCCTTCTTTGTATAAATTAACGTCCAAATTAAAACTATTGCTTAATGATATCAACGAAACCCGGGAATCTTTGTGTGCGCGATTGCCAAGCCAAAAATTGAAATTTGAGCGATACCATTGGTGCATTATGTTGGATCTGATTGGGGGTTACCCCTCATTCTCCGAGTATAATTTATATCGGAGGAAATGGGGCAATCGCCCTAAATATCTAAACCAATTCCCTTCTCCTTCTGCAAGGAAATTGTACCTTCGATTCAGACTCAATCAATTACCTGTTTATGCTAGAACCAAGTGTAGGTATAGGAGTCAGCGGCCAATAGGTTCAGGTTTCTGTCGCTTTTGTAATGGGAACGAAAGTGAAGAAACTTTAAAACATTTGGTTATTTCTTGTCAATTTTTCGAAGATCTTCGTGCACGCAATTTTGATCTAGGGATGTTGCTTGAAGGACAAATCAAAAGAGATTTTTTATGGAAACGATGTATGGAGAGTTTCAGTCAACACTTCATCTTGAAGTTGATCAAGTTCCTTGGTCACATAGAGACCCATTTAATTGAACTTGTTGAACTACATAAACAATCATTTATTGATCCTTAATTTTCCACATGTTGAAATTGCTTATGTTTTTCCTTGTATTCTCCTTCTTTAACCCTATGGTGATAACACTTGATGCTGTGATGAATATCGTATTAATGTTTATAGACAGGGGGCATTGTGAATTCAAGTTTTCTTGGTTCAAGACTTATCATCACACATTTGGATGTGCTATAGGCTTTGGAATGTCGTTACTTTAAGTTAACGAGCCTACTAAATTGGGGTAAATATATCTTGTTTGAGATGTTTTTGTGAAATGAAGTGGTCTTTTGTTTAATGTGTGTACTTAAGTATGCAGAAGATGTATATACAATGTTATCAGTATCAACATTTTAGAACCATATGCTCTGACAGATTGAATTCTTTAGAATCTGTGGATTTTTTCATATGTTGATGATTTCGTTTTAGTGACGGACAGTTAATTTAATTTTTATCAAATTGGTTTTAATTAGTTGCTAAAATGTATTTATCTTTGCGTTGCTACGTATTTTATGTTTTTTGTATAGGTTTTTTTCATGAACCAAATACAATAATAAAAAAAAACGTCCAAGTAGAGTCGGCCCAAATCTGCGAGCTGGATTCTGTATGGAGACAGAGAGGTGCAAATCCATGCCCAGATGGAAAAGCTTCGTCAAAATATACCTCCATATAAAAGCTTCAGTGGGTTTATATGGGAAATTGACAGTGAGACTCGGTTTTGCATATCAACACTGGCTGGACGTGGAGCTGGAATCATCAGTGGATACCATCCTCCGCTTCATTTTGCGCAATTACCCCCATAGGATCTGAGCTGGTCAGCCCATTCACCAACTGGTATCAGAGAAGATTTTGGTCCCGGAAATGGAGGAGATCATGAATCAGGAAAAAGCAGAGGAGATTACAGCAAGTCCAAAGGGTTTGAAAGAAAAAGCTCTATGAAAGCAGAACTCAGCTAGTTCAATGGATCCTTTATCGTGGTAGATCACAACTAGGCCTACTTATCCAAAAACCAGACAACCCACTTAACAGTCAAAAATCCCATCATAGTTATCAAGATGGTCAACTCCTGGTGGGCCCAACCAGGGGGAATGGTTATAACCACGGGAGAGAATATGGAATATCAGCAACAGTCACCTCCCACAGTCAAAGAAACACAGATGGGTGAACCAGAGGCCCTAATAGGAGGCCAAGAGGCAATGTTGCTTCAACATTGAGAGACCCTTCCCTTAATGAAGAGGACAGTTCAAGCAACCCAGAATCACCAAGAGCAAGGGAAGATAGAGGAAAGGCAGGCGAAGCAAACCCTGTTAGAGAACACCAAAGAAAGGATAGAAATATGTCAGGGGAGGGAGGGAGCCCGACCCAAGCATCCCAGGGTGCCAGAATGAGTGCAGGCAGGTCCCCTCCCAGCACCTCTTTAGCAGCTCTAATGGTAGTGGTGGCCCTGCCACAAGACGCAAAGGTGGTGGAGCTGCGGCAGGATGCTGGAGCCATTTCTGAGACATTGCTGTCTGACTGGCGTGGCATCATCGTGGAACTCTGGGCAGCTGCGGGAGGCAACAGAGAACCAACATGGCACCACGGGAAGCCACAGCATCTGCAGCAATGCAGAACCAGGAGGGAGAGGAGGCAGAGCCCGCTTCAGTGAGACCACTGCAGTGAACCAGCACAGCAGGAGAGCTGTAGGCCCAGTGCAACAACCGGAAGAGGAGCACGGCTCGAGTAGTCAGAGTCTGCTGGAGCCAGCATATCAAGAATCACCCTCCACAGCCTCAGGGAATCCTTATCATTAAAGGCCTCCACAAAGGCAGCATTAAAGGAAACACACTAGCCCACTAGGGATGTTCTTGGCAGAGAGGGCCTACGGACAGGCGGTACAAAAAGGGAACAACAGTTCTGCATGGACCACTACATGCCCCAGGACAGAAACGTGGCAGAACCAAATTGGAAAGGGGCAGGGCTTAGAAGCCCTTATTAGCCCTCCCAAGCCCTTCCCTTGTGACACGCCTTGGGGAAAGGTAAGTGATTGGCTAGGGTTGAAAGACCAAAGAAATATTGAGGCTTAGTACCACAAAATGAAATACACCAATCACGGGTTGAAAGATACAAGTATCTTTATTTCTGTACATAATTCAAAGCAAAACAGAATCTGGCTCCCAACACCCCGCAGTGTGTACCAGCAGACACAGTGAGGGGTGAGAGTGCTGGATATCTTAATGCAAGCTGTTTTATACATTTTTTCAATCATTTTCCAGCCCCTCTCCAAACTATTAATTTACATGCTAGGGTTCGTGCCCAGTTCATATGACACATATGACAATATCATTTAACAGATTTAACAAGTTTGCTTGTCCATGAAGATACAATGGTAGTGTTGTGTCTCTGGCTCATAGTAAGCCTAGTTTCAAGAAAGAACACAATATATTACAACCAAAGCACACGGTTTGACTTTGCTCTACATTGTTCCATTGTTTAGATGTGGATGAGGCTTGTGGGCGCAGGCAACACTTGGATTGCAGTTCATACGAGTCGCGAGGTTTCTTTGCGTAGAACAAACAGTCTGCTCTCGGTCAGCCTAAATGTTGACACAACTCAAAGGTCGTTCGGTTCGGCTGTAGTTGAAAACACAGTCCACCATTTTAGGACACAAAGCAAGAGTTACAATCAAAATGGCGGACAGTTCTTAAAATGGTGGCGAAGTTGATCAGAAATCGGACAATTTCAAAAACGGTTTTCAGTGCAACGCGAATGGGCTTGGACCAATATTCATAACAAGGGGGTATTTTACGAAAACAGTTTAAACAACCCCTCCTTTTGGCCTAAGCCAATGGTGCTACTCAAACATTCGCCTCATTCAAAAACCCACTCCTCAATGTCCGTACATCCTGAATCACATTCTTCAGAAAGATCAATCGCCATAAGTTGCTTGATAGTAATATCCTTCATTACTAAAACATTAATAGTTTCCTTGGGCACATGTACATTTGGTCCTAGTGTGCCTACCATTTGTGCACAACATCCTCCTAACATCGAACACATGGCAGGGAGACAATGGGCCTCATTACGCGGTAGGCGGTAGCCATGGCCCTAGTAGTGCCATGGCTACCCCCTTACCGCATTCCGGATCCGGGTTCCCGAAATAGGGACTTACCGGATCAGTCCAACCCGGGAGGACCCCGTAAGTCCCCATTCCAGGAACCATTCCCCATTCTCATTTGAACCCCCATAGGGCTCAATGGGAATGGGGATGAAGCTAATAACGGTACCGCAATTTGCGGTACCATTATTAGCTCTGAAGTCCCTCAACAGGTCTCTTCCATAACGCCTGGTAAAACCAGGCATTATGGAAGGGACCCGCTAAGGGACCTCGGAATAGGGTGGTAAGGGATTACCGGCACCGGTGCCCTTACCAGTGCCGGTAATCCCTAACTGCCTACCGTGTAATGTGGTCCAATGTACACAACAACAAAACATCATTAGGACTGCAAAGAGTTTCCAACCCCACGATCGTAACAAGTCCCAGAACCAAGCACTAAGATCCCAGTTTCCCTCCCCTCAGGGACATGTACTTCAGTAGTCAAGGTATGCAGATTTTGTATTGCCTTGAATATGGTAGGGTAGGATTCAGGTACAAAAACACAGCACGCGGATCCCACCAATTTACTTACCCCACCACGCTAAGCTAGGAGGACATCTAACACCATCCTATTTTGGAGGGCCACTAATCTAATTGCCTTTTGCTCCAGCATCATGTTGTACAGAATATCGGTGGTCCTATTGATGTTTTTTTCCAGAACCCTTACTAGTATTCTGATATCCTCGGAATTCATTATCTGTCCCCAAAATGGCACAACAGATTTTGCTCAATCACCCATAACTTGTGAAGGAGTGTCACCATTCTCATCCCGCCTTGGACGAGCTCTAGAAACTTCAGTAGGGGTAGCCACATATATACCCCTGGTAACAAGATACTCAAATAACAAGTACCCTGCCAATCTCTAGGTAACCAAGGATAGGCCTCATTGCCACAAACAAAGTAAACAGGGCCTCCTACATACAAAGGTCTGTCCTCACTGGTTAAATTCACAATGTTAGTAAACCCTCGAAAGTACCCACTGGCTGAGAACCTTCCCTTTGTATACACAAACAAACAGAGTTGGGGCTATGATTAATAGTGTAGGAAGGAGGCATGGCATCACGGTTGCCTACGGGAGCCACCTTGAAAGAGATCAGTGATTGAAAAGGTGTAGAGAGTCTATCAGAAGCCCTAATAGAAGCAACATTGAGTTTGCTTCTATTTGCAAAGAGAGAACATCCCAGAGGTGTTAAGACTCGCTTTTCAAATTCATTCAGATTAGTCCCAACGAAGTTCCCAGAAATACTATCATTCCAACGACCAAAGAAGAATGCCCTGAGCAAAGCAAAGCATGCAGTAGTTAGAGGAAGAGGATGAATATACCAGCCCAGTCCCATTTCCCCGTGTTGTGGCACTTGTGAACATACCCAGCAATTTGTTCTGTTCAGAATCGCATGGGTCGCATTCATGATCATTAAGAGAATGTTATTATGGTAACCCTGTCTATGTTGGGAGTCTCGAGGAGGAAGAATGTGCAGATGCACAAAAGGTGGAGACACAGTGGAGATAACTTGAGTGGGTAACAAAGTCCCAAGTGGACGCACCCTCTCCATGTACCAGAACCCAATCGCAAATATAACTATTAAACAGACCAGTACTGTGATTAAAAAACAGTGGGTCCTAAGGGACCATGATCATTGATGAACAGATTCTTTGTCAGCCACAAGACCAATAGCTTGCTCCGCACGAGTGGATTTCGGAAAGGATATTGTTTCTCAGAGTCCGTTTAGAAGCCTCTCCGTTAGGCTTTTTCAGTTCATCCAACGGTGGCTCCTGACCACGTGGCCTTGCTTGCTGGAAGATACCTTTGCCGGTCCCTGTCGATTATTTATTTTTCAGCGAAAGAGTGACAAGGGACTGGCTCAACGATGATTCCTTGTGGGCACTGCCGATGCTGTGCTGTATGTCCGGTGTCTCGGATGCAGATCGTACCTCAAGACTCCAGGTACGGTGTGATCTGCGAACAGAGTGTCGTTTCTTCCTGAAGGAAGTGATGAAGTGGAAGCAAGATTGCTCAATGGTGAAGAAAGAGACACAGAGGAACTTGAAGGCAAAGCAGCAGTCTCCCCAGGCCCCATGGGCTCAGGAAGGATTTCCATAGACAAAACGGGATTGTGGTGAGCATCAAAGTGAACAATTTCCTTCTTTTCCCCTTTGTTGTGGGGCAGAGGAAAAGGTATCTTCTTGATGTGCATTGCGTGGATCCAGTGTCGTTTTCCTTCCACTAGTACAGCGGTCTGTGTGGCCAAGAGGACTTGGTATGGTCCTCTCGAGCGAGGTGCGAGACAGGAGGCTGTTTCAAATGATTTAACAAGCACCCAGTCACCAGGTCGGAGTCAATGACCTGGACACTCGTATTTTACTGTTACGGCTTCTCGCACCTGTTGATAAATCAAATACAAGTTTTGAGTTAACTGATCACAGTACTCAGAACAGAGCAAATACTCTACATCTTTTAGCCGCTTGGGTTTAGGTGCATTGCAAATATTGGCTGGTCTCCCCATGATTAGATTAGAGTCTTTGCTTGTGCGGTCATCCGCATGATCTATAGAGCTATTGGTAAGGCATCTGGCCATTTCAAATTGCTATTTGCACAGATTTTAGCAATTTTTTTCTTTAATATACTGTTGTGGCATCTGATCGTGTCTGGCCGAATGAAACCGTTTATCGATCTGCAATCCTGCGCATACTTGCAGGATAACAGCAACGATAAAATATGGACCATTGTCCGACCAAATGACTCTCAGCAAACCAAACCTAGGAAAATATTCCTTCAGCATGGTTTTCGCCATCGTCATTGCTGTGGCATATTTTAAAGGAAAAGCTTTGACCCATTTACTGAAAGCACAAATAACTACTAGAACATATTTAAATTCTGACAACCCTCCATTTCGATAACATCAAAGTGTATAACCTCAAAAGGCATGGAGGGGGACCAAAACTACCCCTCGGTGTTGATGTATCTTTCCCAACATTATGTTGTAAGCATACCAGGCAATTTTGGACAAAACGCTGAGCAGTTTTCAAGATATTTACATTAACCCAGATAGGTTTTAACAGTTTACAAATCTTTTTACCACATATGTGAGTTGGACCATGAGCCATCGTAACCATAGCAGTAACATAAGCATCGGGCAGCATCCATTTTTGTTTTCCATTATCTACCCAACCTCCTTCATCATCTAAAGTTGCTGAACTCTCAGCCCACTGTTTAAGTTCGTCTGCAGTGGCATCAGCCTGAATGTCTTTTATGCAACCAATTCCTGAGTCTATTACACAAGTGTTAGTGACCTCTTTCGTTATTTACATTTTGGAATGCAAACCGGTGGCAGGCTGTTTGGCTATTCTGTCAGCAAAAGTGTTTCCTCTCCCCACATCATCTGTTACTTTCTGGTGTGCTGCGCATTTCATTATCGCTGAGTAGGAAGCGCAAGTGCTGAAAGTAGACGAACTATCTGAGTACCATGTTGTATCTAAGTTCCATGCAAGGTCAAAAAACCTCTCTCTGCCCATAATTGACTGAAGTTGTGAACCACCCCAAAGGCATACTGACTGTCTGTAAGTATATTCACACTAAGCCCTTTAGAAAGTTCACAAGCTCGAGTCAATGCACTAATCTCTGTGGCCTGTGCGGAGTTATGCGGAATTCTTTTGGTTTCCACAATAGTGTTTAATGTAGTGATGGCATAAGCAGCCGTGGATGTACCATCCGGAAGTTTGGAGCAGGAGCCATTGCAAAACAGCTTCCGTTGTGGATCTTTTAATGGTGTATCACTTAAATCAATTCTGGCTTTAGTTTCTTGCTCTGTGGTATATAGGCATTCATGTAATTTCTTGACACTGCAAGCAATTTCTTGTGGAAGAGGCAAAAGTTCGGCCGGATTTAATGAGCTACATCTCTTAATTTGGATATGCAGTGAAAATAGAATAAGCTCGTATCTTGTTAATCTTGCTGATGTGAGATGTTGCGTTTGCGTTCTGTTTAATAGAACGTCTACAGAGCGAGGTACCATCACGGTTAAGGAGTGACCCAGAACCATGCCCTCACTTTGTTTCACAGATGCAGCGGCAGCAGCAACAGCTCTCAAACATCTTGACAAAGTGCATGCAACAGGGTCAAGCATGGAGGAAAATTAACTGCATGGTCTATACTTTCCCCTATATTCCTGCGTTAACACAGACAAAGCGCATCCATCACATTCAAACACATACAACACAAAGGACTTGTCATAATTTGGTGTGCCCAAAACTGGTGATGAACACAACGCAGCCTTGAGCAGATCAAAAGCTTTCTACCAATCCATGTTCCATGGTAAAGGCAAAGAAATGCCCTTCTTTGTCAATGTCAACATTGGTTTCATCCTTAATGAAAAGTTAGGGATCCACTGTCTACAGTATGAAGCCATGCCTATCAAGGCTATGACCTCTTTCTGTGTATTTGGGACAGACATGCTAGAGATGCTTTGTATCTGTTCAGGTGTCAGTCTTCTCCGCTCCTTTGACAGGCGATAGCCTAAATAGGCGACCTCCTGTCAACAATATTGAAATAATTTTAATGAAGCCCTGTGCCCATGTTCTGCTAGATGGATAAGCAGCAACACGGTGCCCTCCTTGCAAGCAACTTCTGAATCTTCAGCTAAAAGAAGATTGTCAACATACTGCAACAACGTACATATGGAAGGCAACTCAAGCATATCAAGCTGTTCCTTCAAAGCTCTACTATAAATGCTTGGACTCTCAGTGTTCCCTTGTGGCACACAAGTAAATGTAAATGAGCATCCTCCTGGGGAGAACGCTAACACATATCTACTGTCAATATGTACAGGAATACTAAAGAAAGCATTCTTTAGATCCACAACACTGAAATGAGTATCTGAAGCCGGAATCATTGTCAATATAATAGTCACATCAGGCACAATCAGAAATTGTGGAGCAACAATATTATTGATAGCGCGTAAATCAATAATAAAACCGGAAGGAATTGCATTATCCCCTTTCTTATACACCGGTAGAATCAAACTATTACACAAACTTCCTGTAATTTCCTCGATCACTCCTCGATGTACAAAATCAGAAACTATACTCTTTAAAGCTTGTTCACCGTCAACTGAAATCTTATACTGTGGAATGCATGGTAGTTTAGCACCTGCAGAGAGGTCCCAAGACACACTGCGCCAAAGGATGCAAAATTTTATATATACAGTAATGTATTTAATTGGGTTGGTCGGTCAGCCTGACATGTGTTTCGAGCCAAACCCGGTTCTTCATCTGAGGCTGATAGTTCATAAAGCAAAAATGTTAAACAACATTATCACAAATTGAACCAATAAAAAAATAAATTGGTTTGGTTCACTCCTCCAAGATGGCGCCCGCTTTTTTGCCTTTCTTGTCTTTGCTCTTAAGCAATACAACACTTAGTCCTTCCTCTACCTGGGGGCCTCGTTTTTAACTGACTCCCTTGCTCGCTCTACGCGTTGGAGCCCATTCCATTTGCTTTCTGTCCAGCGCCCAGGTAAGGTGGTTTGGCTACGATCCCTGATCTTATTCATATGCTGTGGCTAACAGCTGCCGCTTTTCGGCATGCTGTGGCTGCAGAACACGCAATTCCTATCACTTTAATTTGGCACCCTGGACTCTTATAGTTTCCCACAGTAACTTGCCTCAATAACTTAGAGTAATTGCACACAATCTTGGTTGTCGTGCGCCATAGATGAACTAATTCTGCAACTTTTGCATCCCATATAGAATACTGGTACTGTGCTTTTGCAATCTGAGGTGCACTAATTCCATCAAATATACATTTCAAATTCTGATGACAGTGCCTTTGCATTTTTTTCTTTTATTTAGCCTCTGCCGCAATTGCGAAGCACAAGAGGTATGTCCCTCCCTCTTATTATCTCCATCATGCACTGTAACTCTTCCGCTCCTGTCTTCTTTTCCTGGTTATTTAATTTACTGACCTTTCTTTGTATTATTCTTCTTTACGTTTGCTCTGGCAATTTATGCCCCTACAAATTGCAATTCCTACGTCTTCAACAAGGTATATATCTTTTCAAATTGGTTCACATAATTCATTGCTACTTGGAGTTAAATGTAATTGATTGCGTCGCACTTTCACTATTATCATTAATGGTTTGTTTGTTTTTTTTTCTCTTTTCCCTCTCTTGTTTTGCCCTGTTAACTCTCCCTCCTTGTTCTTCCTCTTGTATTCTTCTTATGGATTTTCCATTAATTTCATTTCATGTGTAATAAGATGTTGAATGTTGTTCTGTGCTGCTCCATTATTGTGACTTGTTTAACTTTACTTTTGAAATTGCCTTTTGATTGACTAACTGCCCCCTGTGCCACCAAATCTGTCATCATGGCTTTCTTAAATCTATTTCCTCCCTTATTTTTTATTGGTTCAATTTGTGACAATGTTGTGTAAAATTTATGCTTTATGAACTATCAGCCTCAGATGAAGAGCCGGGTTTGGCTCAAAACATGTGTCAGGCTGACCGACCAACCCAAATAAATACATTACTGTATATATAAAATGTTGCATCCTTTGGCACAGTGTGTCTTGGGACCTCTCTGTCTGTGTCTAATTAATGTGGTAGTGTACTGGCAGTACACCCACACTCCCTTGACACACGCTGCCTCTTTGCTAACTATAAGTTATTGTACAAGCGCTGTGGATACCCTTGACCTTACTGCCATTTCTTACTATTTAGTTTAACACCTGATTTCAACACAATTAGCAGGCTCAATTTTACGAAATACCAACGTCATTATCATCAACTGCCCATAAACATGCCGGACTGTTATCCAATTCAGTCGGTAAAGGCCTAGTCAAGAATTGTGAAGCAGAACAGTACATTACAGCATTCAATTTTTTCAACAGATTCAACCCCAACAAATTTTCACCACAATTCGTCATCAAAAGAAATTGACATGAATCTGTGAATAGTCCCAGTCAAACCGGACTAACCACTGGTGTACCAGAGAACCCTACAGAATTGTTGTTCTGCCCTGACAGTGGAATATCTGGAACCCGCGAATGATCAACGGAATACTTCTGTGCTCCTGTATCCATCAAAAATAGATGCTTCCTATTCCCCACCTTCATCTCAATGTAGGGCCCTTTCTGATCAACGGGAATAGGTACTGGTTCCAGACTGTGCTTCGGGCTGTCCTAATGGAACAATACATCATCAAATGCAAGGTCCTCAGAAAAATAGACAGTCGAAGGATTATCAAAAATGTTCCCATTGTTTGCACTAGGCTGATGACTATCCTGTGAAAACAACTGTTGATTCTGAGCAAACTAACTTCTACCTGGACACCCTATCCCAGGACGGCCTCTGGATCGTCTACCTATGGTACCATACATGTTATTCACTCGCTTCTGAAGGATCGGGCATTGTGCTCGCCAATTACTTTCTTGTCTGCAATAAGCACATTGGTTCATGTGTACAGGACCCATTTGCGCATTACTCTGTGGCGCAAACTTAACTTAAACTGTGTGTTCCCACCTCTGGTTTCTCTTACTGTTTGATGCAACAATACTTTTGACTTCAAGCCTCCCTTCTTCTTTTCTATCTTCTCTTTTTCAAAATTAACCCTGTTCTCATAATAGGACTGCGAGTTATCTTGCCAGGCGCTTTCAGAAGTCATAATTTGTGATTGGATATCAGGCAACAATCCGCCAAAAATGTGTCTACAAACAGCCTTTTTCATGACTCGGTACTTAAGTCCTGACCGCTAAAATCTGAAGATACTTGTACGAACCGGAGGAACCTTCCTCATTGGCAATTGAGAAGTAGGCAATTCTGAACATTCATTTAGCAACAAGGCTAAATCAAGTGACAAAGTAGCCAAAGCAGTATCGGGTGAAAATGCTCTCTTATAAATGATCATCAAATCTGCGGGACAACCAACCTTTTTCTTCATAAACTCATGCTATAGGTTCTCTACCATTTCTTGTAACACTTTCCTTTGCATGGCTGGAGCATACTGACTAAACGTGTCATACACTTCAATGGGAGAAATTGAAACATCTGAAATCCATCTAAGCGTGTCTCTCGTGCAAGTAAACGTCTCTTCACTCATTGGTTACAATAAAGAAGAAATTGTTTCTGCACATAGGAGGCTTCCAATCTATTGCCATCTATTTCATCATTCTGTAACCGATCTAACTCCCTCTTAAACTCAAATACCCTCTGCGCATGCTCATGTACTTTCTCTGCAGTGTCCCTTGAATGAGCTAGGACATTCAAATCCCTCAACCCCTGTGAGACATTCATGTCCATCAAATCACCCCAAATATCAGCCAAATACATTCCAATCCCCTCTATCAAAATATTCTGTTTGGGAATACTTTCTTGGTCAGAAATTGCAGTTAAGACAGCTGATTTTTTACCTTCTTCTATATATTTCTTAGCCCATGCATACAATTCTCTTTTCCTAGCTTTAGATACTGTACCACAAGTCACTATTCTTGAATCAGCACTCGCCCCTTCAATCTCTACAAGTGGTGCAGAACCACTTGGAAAAGAAAGTTCAGACAAATCTTATACAACAGGCAGTGGAGACACTACCGCTGGCAGTAAAGATGGAATTTAAAGGAACGGCAACTGTCAGTAAGGGCGAGTTTGTAAAAGGGGAACCAACAATAGGAAGAGGAACAAAAACTGGAGGAGGAGCAAAAACGGGAGGAAAAGGAACAACAACGGGGGGAGGTGCAACAGCGGGAAGAGGTAAAACAACAGGGAGAGTCACATAAGGAGGTGGTGCAGTGGCAACAGTCCTACACTCATTCAATAGTTTATCGATCAGTTCGTCTGAGGTATGAAAATCCTGAGACAGATATATTTTCGGTACTCCAAGTTGAAAAGCCCTATCCATACTTCTAATAGATTCCGACTGTTTCCGTTGATCGTACAATAATGCTTTTTCAGTATTAGACATATGTTGACTTGTGTGTTTCTCTTAAGTTGCTGCATAGCTTTCTTTCTACAATCCTTAAACACATCAAATGCTGCAGGCCTAGCCTTTTTCTTCAACAATATAGACTCTAATGACTCTATACGGGCAATTTCAAAACTACTATGAACTGGCTACTGAAATTCAGATGCATGTCTAGTTTGTCTGTGCGAAATATCGCTAAATACAATGCTATTGAAGCCGTACTTACAGTACATTAAACAAGCCGGTGAGCCAACAGGTGGTGCCGGTTGGCAACATCCCAAAGATTGTCTGTCTCTACGGAATAAACCCCTGAAACAGGCAAACAATTTCCCAGGCATGTCAGATTACTGCTGTTACCTGGCATTGGTTGTACTCGCGAGTGCAAAACTGCAACCAATATCAGGATTCTTAGAAATCGGGGCACGACTCATGGTTGTCAATTTCGGCAAAGAGCCCACCTTTATATGGGGACCCTCGTCAAGATGCCCTCTCGAACTGTGTGCTCACCATTCAGGGATCGGATCATGCAGTACTGTTGAGATGTCGCGTCTCATACAAAGGGGCCCCCTTTTTTCTCACTCTCCGATCCCGGTCCCATAGCCGCGTCTTCTTTTCAGTAAGGAGACATCAATCTTGAGGGTCCATATTCGAGCACGATCAAAGAAATATTGAGGCTTAGTACCACAAAATGAAATACGCCAATCACGGGTCGAAAGATACAAGTATCTTTATTTCTGTACAGATTTCAAAGCAAAACAGATAGCTATCTGGCTCTCAACACCTCGCAATGTGTACCAGCAGACACAGTGAGGGATGAGAGTGCTGGACATCTTAATGCAAGCTGTTTTATACATTTTTCCAATCATTGTCCAGCCCCTCTCCAAACTAACAATTTACATGCTAGGATTCGTTCCCAGTTCATATGACAAATATGACAATATCATTTAACAGATTTAACAAGTTTGCTTGTCCATGAAGATACAATGGTAGTGGTGGGTCTCCGGCTCATAGTAAGCCTAGTTTCAAGAAAGAACACAATATAGTACAACCAAAGCACATGGTTTGAGTTTGCTCTACATTGTTCAGTTTTTTTAGATGAGGATGAGGCTTGTGGGCGCAGACAACACTTGGATTGCAGTTCATACGAGTCGCAAGGTTTCTTTGCATAGAACAAACAGTCTGCTCTCGGTCAGTCTAAATGTTGACACAACTTAAAGGTCGTTCGGCTCGGCTGTAGTTGAAAACACAGTCCACCATTTTAGGACACAAAGCAAGAGTTAAAATCAAAATGGCAATTAGTTCTTAAAAAGGCAGCGAAGTTGATCAGAAATCGGAACATTTCAAATGCGGTTTTCCTTGCAATGCAAATGGGCTTAGGCCAATATTCATAACAAGGCAGTATTATATGAATACAGTTTAACAGGATAATTTGGCCAATCCTGTGAGAGGATGGGGTATTTCAAGGTAAGCTTGGGAATGGTTTAGTGGGGTGTATAGAGTAGTGAGTTCAGGTGGTGGAAGGAGGTGGACCAAGAGACCAGTAGGATGATGGAGTGGTGAAGTGTGGAGGCAGATGGGCCTGTATGTGTATGAGTGGTTATGCCTGGGTGAGAGCAGAGGATGTAGTGGTGGAGTCAGTGGTAGAATAGAAGTAGAGGGGAGGTAGTACAGGTAGTGAAAGGTAGTGTACAGTGTTAAAGAGAGAGAGAGGTTGTAGTAGTGGCATTGGCAGCAGAAGAGAGGTAGCAATAGTTATAGTAGTAAGGGAGAGCAAAATGTAGTAGGAAGTTGTAGTTGCAGCAATAGAAGTAAGAAGATGATTTGAGGTAGTAGTGAGAGGATCGAAGTTAGAGAGAAGTGAAGTGATAGAGGTGAAGTAACAGTAGAAGAAAGGAAGAAGTGGGTGGTAGTAATGAGAAGCAGTAGTGGAGGGTTAGATGCAGTAGTAGATGTGGAGAGGTATTAGGGGTATTAGAGTAGTTAAAGTGGTAAGGATGTGAAGTGGAGTGAGAGGAGCGAGGTAGCACGTGGTAGGAAGAGGTGAGTAGATAAGTAGAAGAGGAAGAAAGAATGTAACATCAAAGGGTGGCAGTAGGAAAGCGTAGTGTGACATAAGAGGGACATTAGCGGGTTGGAAGGAAACACCTTGGCAACACCTGTGTATCAGAGTGAGGTAAGAGTTTGTGTGAGCACTGGGTGACTCAAACAGAGTGAGATCAAGGCACCATTACCTAATTCCCCTAGACTTCTAACAAGGGATAGGTGACCCATAGGGAGACCACCATAGTTTTTGTCTTAGTTCACGACTGTAAGGGTTACCATGCGCTAAAACTAAACACGGATAGGAGTGACTGGGTTAGAGTGGTGGCAACCCAAGGGAGTTGAGCAAGAGAACGGATAACCCTAGCACCAAAATCTCTAAGACCCCGTTTGGCACTGAACTCCCTGGCAAATGTAATTAAGAAGAAATCTGCCGGTACTGTACCCCAAATTAACCCCTTGAATGGTTACTCGGAGTCAGTGTGGCTAATTTTAGTGAGACCCCATCACACTCATCATCTGCTATTCTTAAAATGGACACTCTCTTCAAAAGGATTTTCCTAAAGAAGCATGATGCACACAGATGGAAAAACATATATAATGTATTGGCTTTTTATAATTTATTGCAGGACAGGAAAGCAGCTAGTGTTGCCTGGCATTTTGTTTAAAGCAACATGGCCGTTACTCACTATCTTTATGCGTTTCATGGCCACTTCCTAGAAGGATCTCTACTTCTACTGCTTTGAATGGTAGAGGTTCCCCTCCAAAGTTCTTTGGGTATCTTTTACACCTCTTTGTTAATTTTGGTTCTGTTTGCACATATCTTATTCACCTTTGTTGGTACTCTTTATCTTTTTTCATACACGTGCAGATTGTACTTGCATGTTTTCTGAGATGCACAAGTGCATTCTTCATTTACTTTAAAAAGAAAATTGGGATTTGGGCCCCTTAGGATAAATGGAAAGAATTGTTTGGGTCAGATAAGCACCTCATGCATCCTCAATTCCGGCCAGAGCCGGTCAGATAGCACAACAAACTGAGCACCCTGGCATCTGTGTGCAGCCTGCTGATGCAGGATTGAATCCCGGCAGGGCCAGTATAATGTACATTTATTAACAGGCAGCTGTCTGCCTCTCAACACCCCACAATGTGTGCAAGCAGACACTGTGAGATGAGAGAGTTCTGGACATTTCAAAAACACAAGAATTTATACAGATTTTCCACAATCACAGACACATTGTCCAGCCCCTCTTCGTGTAATACATTTACCTAGGTTTCATGGCCTATCCACATAACTAAGTCATGCTTAAACATGTTTGAATAGTTTGTTTGTTTCCTTTAAACATTTCACATGTTTTCAAAATATAAGACACAAAGTTAACATTCCTTATTTTGCTCACTTATATTTGTCTTTCATTTATACTCAGGTTTAAAGTCAGCTTAGTTTCAAGGAGCGAAAACAAAGATTTCTGCAAGATGAGCATGTTCATCTATTCAACTTTCTGCTTTGCTGTTCGAACGGAGAAGGCACTATTGGAACAGATGGTATCTAAATTACTGATTCGTAGGGCGTTTGTTTAACACCAAGGTTTCTCAGTATAGGACAAACAATCCAGTTTAGCATCTTCAACATTCTTATCTACATTGACATCATGAAAACAGTACAAAGTTCATTTTGCTCTGCTGGAGCCAAAAACACTATTCTAAACATGGGACAGAAAGCAAGAGGGGATAAACATGGCGGATAACTCAAAATGGTGGCATAGTCAGCCTGTTTCAGGTTCATTCAATGCAATTCATAGTGCGATTTGAAGGTGCTTAGGCCAATCGTTTGCTATTAGGCAGTATTCATGCAAAATATACTTTTACACCAAGGTTCATAAACTGAGTACCATGTAATACCACGCTGTGGGATAATAATATCAACTGTTAACTCAGCGCTCAAATGCCTGCGGGTTTACAGGGCTATATAAAACTAGATATTATTATTATTATAATTCACACCTGTTCACTTAGAAAACGTGCCTAATAGCGTCACTGTGTTAATGTTGAATCTACAAAGTGTGCCCATTGGCATCACTGGGTTAAAAGCTGAACCTAGAAAGTGCACCCTAACAGCGTCAATGTTTAAAGTTGAACTCAGAAAGTGTGCCCTAATGGCGTCACTGTGTTAAAGTTGAACTTAGAAAGTGTGCCCTAATAACGTCACTGTGTTATGATTGAACTTAGAAAATATGCCCTAATAGTGTCACTGTGTTAAAGTTGAACTTAGAAAGCGTGCCCTAATAGCATCACTGTGCTAATGTTGAATCTAGATGCTATTCCCAACATCAATGAGTGTGCCCAATACCGTCACTGTGTTAAAGATAAATTCAGAAATATGCCCTAATAGCGTCACTGTATTAGAGCTGAATTAAGATGCATCACTGTGTTAAAATTTGAATTTAGTAGGTATTCCCAACATCACTGAGTATGCCTGATCGCATACACTTTACTTATTACCACAATATCACACTACTACGCTTACTCTCTCCTATACACCACCATTCAACTAGAACACAGCAGTACTATGACACATTCGGGAAAGCTGTTCTCATACTAACATGACTCATCAAACTACCCACCATCCTAATAAAACACAGCTAGCTAGCACATACCAGCTAGCTTAGGCATCTCCTCAGGCCTAACGCAGACAGAACTCAGTCTGGATGTCCACCCTCGAGACTGAACTCATTCAACTGATCTGCTCAGCACCACACCTACCGCTAAGAAGCAGCTATCATGCAACAACCCTGCCAGCTGAACACATACCCGGTGCGCCCATGCACTTTACGACTCTCTCAACTGACTTGAACTGCAGTTCCCGAGGGCATTCATGCCTTGAGATCATACCAATGATACATAAGGCGCTATATAAATGCAAAATAACACAACATAACATAACTTGCTGAGGCAGTCGCCAAGAACTATGGATTTCCCCAGTTATCAGTCCATGATTCCAAATTGATTTGGTTGTGTCATGTGTCAGGTAAGCAGGTGTAAGCATTTTCAAGAAGCTAGCTTATATTGCTGTAAATGAGTATTCTTGCTTCATGCAGAGTGTGTTGCCTCTTAATTTGTCTGAACCGATCCCATTGGCTGCATACATTAGCCATTAAATTCTTTAGGGCTGCCATACATGACATTTTCCTCTGATTGGGGCCCTTGCTAAGTGGCCAAATACTAGCCCATTCTATTCCTATACCTGCCTTGCCATAAAACCATCATTCTTACCACTAGACACCAGTGGCTCCTAAAATGATGACTGGCAAACCTGAAACACACCTACTCCTGTGGTCCACATCTCCTTCTCGCTTCAGAGAGCCTGATCATCTTTTGCAACCATTCAATGACAGGATTGAAAGTGAAGGTCTCCTCCAGATGCCCACTATCCCAGTAGTACACTTCTGAGGGACTTGGGGTGGCAACTTGAGTGTTAGTGTGGGGGCATGGGGCACCCTGACATGGTGGAAGAGATGGTGTCCGAGCACTATCTCTGGCTAAAACAACAGGAGCTATGTCAAAACTAACAAGCACACGAGTTTTAACTCCTCTCCCAAATAGGCTGTGCCTTTTGGGAGATGCTCAAACCCAGCCCTCAAGTTACACGGCAGGAAAGCATGCAAAATGTGATGGATAAACCATTGCCATCCATCGGCATGCATGCAAAGACCATGAATAACTGTGATATTTCAGTGATCAAAGCTCCTACCAAAGCCATATCAATGATTTATCAGGTGGCTATCCAGTCATTACATCGAATACAAAGCATTGAATGACAAAAGCATCAAAATAAATGCATCGAAACAAAAGCATTGAATGCATGTTTTCAAAGGTAAAGGTTTTATTTTTAAGTATAATGGGTTTTAAGGGGTAAAAAAACAGGGTTTGGGGGGACCCCCCCATAAAATAATGGAAAAAAATGCATTTGATGCTTTTTTTTCATTGCTTCTTTTAAATGCTAAGGCATTCGAAGCTTTGGCATTCGATGCAATCACTATAAACCATCCGGTGCCTTTGCTTAACATTCGGCTGCCCTTGAGCTGTACAAAAGCATCCCAAAAGATTCCGTACTCCTCAAAGGACATATACACAAGTCCCAAATTGGTGGTGCTAGAAGGAACAGACTTTGTGCCCTGCAAGTTCCACTGTTCGTGGGCAAATGTTTTTTGAGGGCCGCTCTGCCTGGCAACGTGGTGGGGAAAACTAGTCGAAGGGTTGATAATATCCTAGAGCCCTTGGAGTATTGGCCGGCTTGGTTCATCACACTAGCCAAGGAAGCTTAGAATGCTGTAATTTGAAAATTACCTTTGTTTGAATAAACTTCTTTACACCAGAACAAGCTAAAAGCGAATACATTTGAAATGTCCGGTGGATTGCCAGAGTTGAGATCTCCTGCCGCTTTTTACACTTGGCCATATTGTGTATCTCTTGCAAACCATTTTTTTTTTTGGCATTTACTCTATTTAGAATTTTACAAAGACGTTTTGATCCTGTTGGTAAGTATATTATTGTTTTCACTGTGCGTTCTCTGCATGGACCAAGAAAGAAAAGTTCTGCATGTGAATAGACTTCAGAAGGGCGGGACCCAATATCTTCATCTTCTAACTAGAAAGGCTAGTCCGGTTGAGGTTGAGTGGCCTTCTCCAAGGTGATGTTTAGAAGTTTGGTCACTGCTATTAGCCATCTAGTTTGGGCGCCTGTAATGAGGTGACTCCACCAAGTGTTTTCATCGTCGACGTAAGAGTTTATGAACAGGGGGCCTAGCTTTTCTTTCTTGGTCTATTGTCGGACAAATCATCAAGAGGTGCCTAATTGATTCTGTAGATTGAGGGTCTCTGCAGAGTCTGCATGCCTTTTGATCGGACGCTGTTCGAATTGCTAAGATTTCTTGAGTAGGTAGCAGGTTTAGACGGGCTTTCAATAAGGTTTTCATTAAAAGTTTACTTGGGTATTTTGTGCATATGCTCTTTAAGTTTCTTGTAGACCTGTGGCAGATGGACTAGTAGTTTGTTCGAAACTGCTTTCTCATTTGTTTTTATCCAGTCTAGCCATTCCATTTTCGATTTTGAATTAGTTCTTCTTCAGAACAAGATATCTCTTGCAGTATGAGCTTTTGTGTAAGAACCAATTTGTTTATGAATTAGTTGCTTCCTTTTGCGATTTCCAGGGCAATCATGTGGTATATTTCTAGGCTCTCAGGATTCTGGATTTTTCTGAAGAGTTGGATGGTACTCTGGGCCACCACTGCCTCTAGGGAAAGTAGACCCAGTTCTCATCTTATTGCTGCAACAGCAGTAGATTTAGGTAGGCCTAGTACTGCTCTCCAGATATAGCCTTCCAATTTAGGCCACAAAGTGGATGGAATTGCAGGTGTTGCATCCATGCCGTAAGTTAGTGATGGAATTACTTTTGACTTGTAGAACTGAATAGCCAGAAGTAGGCTGTAGTTTCCGTATTTTCTGTCCACTGCACGTAGTTGAGAAGTTAGGTTTTTGGTCTTTGACCATAAGGTTTGCTGCATGCTCAATCCTTTTTTAGTGCTGTCGATTTCGGCTCCCAGATACTTGAATGTCGAGACGATTTCGATTTTCGACTGGTCTAGATACAACTGCAGGGGCTCTTTCTTTTTGTTCCCCTGCTTCTGGAGAATCAATATTTTTGTTTTTGATTTGTTGATCTCCAGATTGTTCACCTTGGTGTATTGGGCCAGATTTTCGAGTTGGCGTTGGAGGCCCACCTGTGTAGGATCCAAGATGATCAGGTCGTCGGCATATAGAAGTCTGATGACCCTTGTGTTTCCAACCTTTGGTGGAACTGATCTAATCGAGTCTTGGGAGTCTTTGAAATCACCAAGGAAAGATATGAAGAGCGCTGGAGCCAATGGGCACCCCTGTTTGTCTCTGCGGTGTGATGGTATATGATTGGAGAGTAACCCTTGGTGGTTCAATCGGACAGAGACACTGGTATTGGAGTGCAGGGCAATAATAGGGTCAATGATTTCTTTGGGACAGTTCCATTCCTTCAGTTTCTTCCACAGTTTAGGTCTATCGACTCTATCGAAGGCCTGGGATAGGTCCACGAAGGCGAGGAAAATTCGTGCAGCACCTAGCAGGACTTTTTCTTTAAGGATGCTCAAAATCATTATGTTGGCACCTGTGCTTGCGTTCTTCTGGAATCCCGTTTGAAACGGGTCAGCGGCCGGTGAAGATCGAGCCCAATTCTGGAAGTGGGTCAGGAGGATTGATGCAAAGACCTTGCCAATGACATCCAGCAAAGCTACGGGCCGGTAGTTGGAGGGATCTTCTCTAATGCCTATTTTGAAGATTGGGACAATGACTGCTTGAGTCCAAGAACTTGGGAGTATCTTCCTTTCTTTGTAGTCTTTAAATATCATACACAGGACCGCTAACCAGGCCTCTGGATGTTGCTTTAGATAAGAGTTTGCAAGACCGTCCGGTCCGGGTGATATTGACAGTTTCAATTTTAAGATGACTTTTTTTATTTCTTCTTTGTCCGACAAATCCACCCAGGTCACGTCTGTGAGTTGTTTTGGTCTCTCCATGATGGGAGAAGGGGACTCGAAGAGTTGCGAGAAATGGGTGATCCAGCTGGCTTCGGAAACTGAATTTATGATTTGAGAATTGGGATGGTGGTTTATTTTATTAACAAGTGTCCAGAATTCTCGAGTTTTTTTGTTTGTTAGGACCTTCAGCATATTTTCAGTGTCTGATTGGAGGAGGGCAGCTCCGGTGTTTCTTAACCACTGCTTGTAGAGTCTCAGCTCAGTGTGATAGGATTCCCATAGCTTTGTTGTGTTCAGGGTCATTGCTACTCTTTTCAGTTTCCTTAGGTGGCCTCGTCTGATCATCATGTTCCGGTTGTATGTGTGATTCTGATTTAACAAAGAATTGTGAGGGTGTTTCCGAGGTTTTTTATAGGCAAGTAGCAGTGGAATGTAACTGTCCCTGAAGGTCGAATCATTTACTTCGGTGTCAGAAGTTAAGGTTTTGTAATTGTCTGACAGAGTTTGTCTTTGGTGGTGATACGCAAGCAGGTTAGCTGAGGGTTTGTCTCGATTGCAGTATTGTAAAATTGCTGATCTCGAACTCTGGTGTTACAGATAAGAGTTAGTAAGTTGTGATCACTAGCTTTGGTTCTAATTACTGCGAACGAGGCTATGCTCGTGTAGATTTTTTCAGACATGAAGATGTAATCAAGAATTGCGCAAGACTGGTCGCGCTCCCATGTAGGTATCATGTTTTGGCTGCTACATATGTTTGCTGCATTTTGGAGATTTTTAGACCTCATTAGCGTTACCCACGATTTTCCTCTATCCTCCGTCGAAGTACAAACAGACAAGGTCGTCATGGGTGAATTAGAGTTCAGGCAATTTGATTTAAGGTCTCCACAAATTAGGATGTTCGAGGTCTGGTGTTTAATCATAATCTTGTCGATGATGTTGGCAGCTGTCTCGCAGACGTTTGCCAAACCATTATATATATTTCCAGTATTAATAATTCCCCACCAGCCATGTGCTCTGGAGCCTCTGATAAGATAGTGCTAAATTCCTAATTAGTGCTGCTCACAAAGTTACTTTTATGATGCTGATAAAATCAACATCAGGTGTGGCCCCACCCGCAGACATTCGCAGAAGTGAACAAAACCATAAGTTGACAAATAAGACAAGTGACCTGTGGACAATAAGTTTAAACACTAGGGGCAATGCAGCTGCCTTAAAGAGTAGGGTAGGTTGTGTTACACAATGTAGGGCCTAAATAGAGAGCACATACAAGCTTAAAAACGATGGAGCTGACATAGATAGGGTTACACAAACTCCCTGGGCACGGATATAGGTAGAAGTAGATGACAGCCTACATAGGAAGGGAGTAAACGTATGGTGGCACTCAACGCATAACACATGAAGAACATTCACTAGACAAAAAGAACATTAATATGGCGGAGAGTGAACCAATGTACATCCATTTTTAGAGAGAACTGTGCAAGGCCTTTATTCTGAAATACTGAGTTCTGACATCGAAACTGTTGCACACACAGACACACAGCAATAAAACATGCAACATTCAGACAGACGCTCAGACGTCAAGGCTATGAAACGTGAGGCCCAACTGTGAATCGAAACCACTTATATAATGTTTCCAAGATGTGCACAGCATGCAACTCCAAAAGTTTGTTTCTATTGGTAGTAGTGAGGAGATACAGATAGCTTTTGATCTGCAGGTGCAGGAGACTGCCATGCAAAACAGTCTGCAAATAAACACACAGAACATCGCATACAGGTTAGAATAGTAGGAAACCCAATAAATAGATGAGGTCTGGAGCGTGGTCGCATACATCGTGATCGAAATAATGGCCAATCATCCCTGGCTTCATCAGACTGTGCACCTGTTATTGCCAGGGTGCGGCCAGACTCGGAGGCAGTGTCGAGGCCACACCTAAATTGGCAAGATAAAGGTCTCAGACCTGAGAACAAGAAGGATGTTGCCTTCTTCAAACTGAACCACAACTCTCCGCCCATCTCTCCTTGCCTACCACGCATCCTGGCATTGCATTAAAGTGTCCAGGGTCGGATGAGTAAATCGTCGGCCAATCAGCACTGTGTCTGTCAGGTTGGTAACCGCAGCATAGTGCCAATTAATGAGGTCGCAGGAAATTGCGTAAACACGTTTAGTAGCTAACCTTAGTAGGAGACATCAGTTATAGAACATCCAATAGTATTAATCATTATATGTAAAATATACATGTACCATATAATCTTGCAGAAGACGTTTTATCACTCTGATGTCATGTGTGATGTATTGTAGACTTAAAAGCTTGTGTTTTACACCGGAAACGTTGAGAATGTGTTTTTTGTCTTTCCGGCTGACTATTGTTTGAATAAAGCTGGGTGTTCTCGTGCACTTGTATTTACTCGATTGTCTTGAGTTTGTTTGTTTTTTATTTGATTATCGAATATTGATTGGGGGCCACCTTAGCTTTACCCTGTCTGCAGTTTTCAAACCCCCAACAGAGTTTAAATTCTAGAGTTGGGAAACATTGTGAAGCAGCTAAAACGTGTTGCGTTCCTTTTGATGGAAACACTTGTCAGTTAGCCCAAAACAGCACGTGCATTTGGCGTGCACAATGGGCTCGACGTGTTTTTCTCTGTGTAGGTCACTCTACCCTTTCTCTCTGTACTGGATATGATGCGCTTTCCTCGTGCAGCGCCTGAGAGTACACAGGAGTGATTTTAATATTTGCAGCAGTGGGTAGCTAAGTCACACAGTCATTCGGAGTGATATCTAAATTGTTTCCACGCTGTTTGTTTCCGTGTTTAAATGTGTTTTAGAATTCTTTGGACAACCCAAGGTTCCATTAGCAACCAGAGCCTTCACATCTGAAATGGAGGGGAGGAGAACAAGCACGCAGGGCCAAGGATGGAGAAAGATTTCAGTGGAATCGCGCCAAGTTCCTCATGCTGGGAGAGTGCTGCCCACCACCGCAAGAGCGAGTACATTAGCATGCATCACGTGCCTAGGTTACCAATGTTCCTTATCAAATTACTGATAACGTCACTATCAGTGGCATTGCTGAGGTCGCAGTCTCACAGGCATTGCGCCTCGAAACACTTGTGTATAGGCGCATTACAAATTAACAATACATAAAATGAATACAAATCTAGTCAGAACCATAAAGAACACTGGCTAAGTTAAACGGGTCAGGCTTTGACAGGTGACAGGACCTGAATGAAGCACAGAGCAGCGGTTACAGATGTAGCCATCACCGTGGCTGCTGCAGTGAGGGTGACTGGTGGAGGGAAGAACAGCTACAAAGTGGTGCGATCTAACTGCAATGCCTACATTGTGTAGCGAGCGCCTGGCAGATTCAGACGGAGACAAGAGCGCAGCTGCACCCTGCACGATACTGACATGGTTGTAAATAAACTGTAATATTTCAAAACATAGGAGCACAGTCTTTTTAACATTCCATTTCATCCATGTAGTCAAACACAGAAAAAGATTGATTTAAAAGGGCCGGTGCATTTCAGATACAAGATCCTTCATCAGGGCACATCTGAAACACATAGAAAAAGAAAAACGACTACAGTGATCCCCATAAAAAATAAGTACAACGCCACAAGGGTGCATGTATCAAAAACCAACTGAATGTCCTGGTACTTACAATGGAAGGGTTCTGCATCGACCAAAAAGGAGCGTCATCATAGCGATAGAGTATAAAAACACACCAACATAAAAGGTACAAAGAATAATAATATTAATATGCAGGTAAAGTAAGGTATCTGTATCTCTCAATAAGGTGATGTATGACACATCTTGACAGTAATGATGTGTTTATTTATATAGCGCCTTAGTCCAAAGCGCTTTACAGAGCATGTTACATACGATATCACCCAACTGAAATTGGTACTCATTTATCATCTCAGAAGGATGAAAGGCTGACTTGGCCTTGCCTCGAACCTGCGACCTGTGCAGATCATGCTCACATCGCAGCAGCACCCGCTGAGCTATTTTACCGACAATAATACTTCAGTGATAAAAAATAAAGATAACCGTAGCAAAGGGCATATTGCAGAGAAACAGAAATCTGTGCCTTTAATGGAGGGCTTCTTTTTTTTATTTTTTACTATGAGGGCCCGGTGTGCTTGTTTCTCTAAAAACGCCCAAAGAGGGGAGTGTAGCTTAGGGTTGCAACTTTTCATTCTATGTAAATGCTTGCAGGCTCAGGGCACTCAATTCCCTCTGGTGAGCGCACAACTGTCCAGGTGATCTCAGTTTGCTTGTTTCCAGTCAGTGAACAGGCCCACTGAAATTCTGGCAGTGTGAGATCTTTCTCCTTCATGGAGCACAGAGCACCAGTGGCACAGCTGCGCCTGGGGCAAATGTCCCACAGCACAGGTAACAGTCAGTCTGATCTGTTATTGCGCCTCCATGGACCAAGGTAGAAGACACGCGTCCCGGAGCACTGCAACGTGGAGCCCTCTCTTCTTCACTCTGTCTCCAAAAGCAAGCAACACGCAGGGTGACGGGCGGTGCATTTCTATATGTTGGCTTCAATGGCAGGCTTCATTCAGCTCGTCGTACCAACGGGGCTCAACCTCAAAAGGGAGGAAGAGTATAGGATGACCAGATTTTAAAAACAAAAACCCGGGATGGGCCAAGGAAATAGAAGTAGGACTAAAGTAAATGTTCCGTTGCAGGGGGCGGGGGCCGGGGAGGGGGTCTGCTAACAGGCACACTCCTCTCTTTGGAGGAGAGTGACGGGGAGGGGAAAGGGGAGGAAATGGGGGCGTGAAAAGTAATTCACGCCCCCATTTGCACAGGAAGAGTTGCGCCAGGACCCGTTTTCGGGATTTCCAAATTGGGTCCCGACAAAAAAAAGGGACCGTAGCCAAAACCCTGGATGGGGTTTGTAAAATAAAAAACTCCCGGGACCCCGAGACGTCAGATGATTTCCCTGGACTGTCCCGGGAAAACCTGAACGTCTGGTCACCCTTGGAAGAGAAGCTTAGGGAAGGCCTCGGAAGCATCTGACACAACCACTCCATTTTTGTCAGTCTGGCTCAACTTGGCGCCCCCTCAGTCTCACCTCACTTTCTCATTGGCTTTTATTTTAAATGTAGTTATGAGCTACGTCATGTGTCCTGTCACCTGCAGGTGTAAAGTGGCCATTTTGTTTGTTTACCTCAGAGGAGGTTCCTGTTTTCCCCCTGCCTGGATGCGACAATGGAAGGCCATTTCAGAGAAAATGGAATGCCAGATAAATCTTGTAGTCTGAAATGGAACCCACGCCTTTTTTTCCCATGGGTTTGTTGCTTTACATTTGCAAAACCGGAGTATTACAGTTAATCACACAGTATATCGGTTGCACCAGTATAACCATTTTTCACATTGCAAGACATATTTTACATGACAGCATGCCCCACACTTAGACTGAATTGTAAATGATAGCATGTGCCACACTTAGATCAGACTGTGAATGATAGCATGTGCCACACTTAGATCAGTCTGTGAATGATAGCATGTGCCACACTTCGATTCAATTGTAAAGATAGCATGTGCCACACTTAGATTGAATTGTGAATGATAGCATGTCTGGGTGTCTCACACTTATTGTTGAACTTAGAAACTGTGCCTAATGTACGCCCCCTGTCCTGCTTTCGTGCTTGATCGCAGGCACTTACTGATATCCACCATATCACACTACTATGATTACTCTCCCTTACACACCATCATTCAACTAGAACACAGCTGTACTATGACACATTCGGTCTAGCTGTTCTCATAATAACATGACCCCACAAACTCCACATCATCCTAATAAAACACAGCCAACTGAGCACATTCCGGCTAGCTTAAGCGACTCCTTAGGACTAACGCAGCCAGATTTCAGTCTGGGTGTCCACCCTCCAGACTGAACACATCCAACTGATTTCCTCAGCACCACACCTACCGCTAAGAAGCAGCTATCATGTAACAACCACACCAGCTGCACAAATATCTGGTGCACCCACTCACCATACACATTCTCTCTCTCTACGGACTGAACTGTTCCCGAGGGCGTTCAACCTACCAGCGCTTTGAGATCATACCAATGATACATACGCCACTATATAAATGCCAAGTAACATAACATAACATAACATTTTACCATGCACCATAAAAGAAAGGGGGTAAGTGCTAGGGAATCTACAGAAGGTCAAGTGCCAGGGAGACAGTTGCACGGCAACAGGTAAGTGCTAGAGCCGGGTGTGGAGGCAACAGGTAAGTGCAAGGCAGTGACCACTAGATGGGAGAGGGGTCACCAGCCCATAAAATAAGTGCAGGCCTGTGAGGCAGCACAAGCCAAGTGGTGCTTGAAGGCAAGTGCAGCTGGAGGGTGGATGCAGCAGGCGATTGGACATAAGGGCACAGCCCACCAATCACAGCTACTGTGTGGTTTAGCACGGGAAGGAGACGGAAGGAGGAGGAGAAGAGGAAAGTATAGAGAACTTTGCAGAACTTGAGGAGATCTGGCTCAAGATGGAGAGAGTGGGGGAGGCTGTTCCAGAGGCGGGAGCCAGCCAAGGAAAGGGAACAGGCGCCCGCTCTTTGTTTAGAGAAGCACGTGACAAGCAGAGAGTTGGAGAGGAGGATCTGAGGGATACGGAGTGGAGAGTATTTGGTGAGAGCAAGTTGCAGATAATGTGATGCCCAGGCCCCAGACAGCCTCATGCATGATGCAGAGGGATTTAAATTCGATCCTTGCAGCAACGGGGAGCCAATGGGTGATTTTAGGGCAGGAGAGACATGGTCCTTGGGCTTAAGGCCAAGTATAAGTCTTGCAGCCCTATTCTTCGCGTCACATGACTCAGGCATTTGTATTAACTCACTGTAAAAGGTCAGTTATTTGACAAATTGGGGGATTTGAAATTTACTCTGGGTACTTCTAGCATAATTGCATTCTTTGCCTCTTAAAACATTCAATTTGGAGTTTAGCCCAATCCAAATATCATGTATTTACAATGGTCCTACGTGTTTTTAACAAGGTCACTTTCCTCATTTGCACATTACTCCTGCATTTTTCCACATGGTCGTTTTCGTCAATATTTTTTCTTTTTTAAATGGGGGGGTTGGTGGAAACTGAGACAGTTGAGGAAGTTGTTTCTGGCAGTTTCCTTCCGTAAGAGATTGATGTTGTATTAATCGGTATCTATTCTGATCTTAACATCCAGGAAGTGGATCACTGTTTTGGAAATTTCGTGTGTAAATTGGATCCGTGGATGAATGCCGTTAAGGTAACTGAAGAACTCAATGAGATCAATCTCTGAACCAGACCAAATTCCAAAAATATCGTCACTGTATCTCACCTACAAGTGGATGTTCTTTTTCCAATTGGTTCTTGACAAGACATGGTCAGTCTCAAACTTGAACATGAAGCACTTGGCTTATGTGGGGGCATAGTGGCCCCCATTGATGTTCCAGGTGCCTGTAGAAACATTTTCAATTAATTAAAGAAGAACTAGGATGAATTCTTTGCAGGCTCCCATCTATGGTTCTCTTAAGAGCATCACCTCTATGGCCTCCAGTCCTCAATCATGGGGTGTAGAGGAATAGAGGCTTTTTACGTCAACTGTGAATAATATAAAATCAGGATTGAATAAGGCAGACTTCAGAATTTGTAGAAAATAAGTGGTGTCACGTACATAAGTGTGAGTGTGTTGGATCAATGATTGTAGAAAATAATCCAAATTCTTTCCCAGTGGTTGTAATATACTATTAATTCCTGCTGCTACAGGTCTTCCTGGTGGTCGGTGGGAGTCTTTATGAATCTTCGGAAGAGTATACAATTTGGGAATTCTAGGATGAGTATTTAGAAAAAATGGTGTGTATGGTTGTTAATCCAGACTAGGTCTTCCGCCTTCTTGAGTATTTCTTCCAGATTATGCTTAATGGAAACAGTGGGGTCCCCATCTAGGGGGACATAGATTTTGGGATTTTGGCACCCACTCATGTCCCCTTGCACCCCCACCCCCAGCAGTGAGGGGCACCTGCCAGCAGGCACCCACTCATGTCCACCTGCACCCCCACGCCCCAGCAGTGAGGGGCACCTGCCAGCAGGCACCCACTCATGTCCCCCTGCAACCCCACCCCGCAGCAGACCTGCCAGCAGGCACCCACTCATGTCCCCCTGCACCCCCAACCACCAGCAGTGAGGGGCACCTGCCAGCAGGCCCCCACTCATGTCCCCCTGCACCTCCACCCCCCAGCAGTGAGGGGCACCTGCCAGCAGGCACCCACTCATGTCCCCCTGCACCCCCACCCGCCAGCAGTGAGGGGCACCTGCCAGCAGGCCCCCACTCATGTCCCACTCATGTCCCCCTGCACCCCCACCCCTCAGCAGTGATGGGCACCTGCCAGCAGGCCCCCACTCATGTCCCCAGCACCCCCACCCCCCAGCAGTGAGTGGCCCCTGCCAGCAGGCCCCCACTCATGTCCCACCCCTACATGACATAAAGATGCACAATCATGGCCCACTTCTACACCAAAATACCACAGCACGCCACCCCATTCTTGAAATGCAATGATTTTCCAATCCACCCCACACTGACATGCCTATCTCAAGACACAAACCAAAAGTCAACTATGTACATCAACACATGTCCGTCACACACACACACTGGTTGGCATTGATTGTGTAAACCCACATTTTCACATGCATGAACCCAATGAGCGAATCCCTCACATGGAAGTAAAATATCAAAATGTATTATGTATAAAAATAAAGCAATGAAATGAAAGCATAACAAAATAGCAAACATGAAATGAAAAGCATGTGCAAAAGATGAGTAAATGAAAAGTATAACCAATCCAAAGAAATCCGAAAGAAAAATAGTCCAAACTCTCCCTCCACCAACGCAAATCCAAAGGAAACGTAAAAAGAAAAATCCATTAATCCATGGTGAAATCAAAAGAAAAAGTTCAAAATAATCCATTGTCCAACTATGTACAATCCATTGTCCAGAAGAAAAATCCATTAGTCCATGTTCAAAATCAAATAAAATGTTCAAATAAATCCATTCAACTATGTACAATCCATTGTCAAGGGTCCATGAGCCCAACGAAAGAAATGAAACCTACCTAAGAAACTACCTAAGAAAAAAACTATATACAAATGTGTGGGGCATAGTCCATTCACCCCAAATCAAAGGAAAAGGAAGCCTAACTCTGAAAACTATTTACAATGGCGGCGGGCTAGTCCGACGGTTCACTTCCTGATTTCCCGGGCCAGGGCATCATCGAACTCCTGCTCGATGTCCCGGAGGCAGTCCTCTTCCATGGCCCCGAATGTTCCCAGGGACGATGACATGTGGACCTCCAACTCCCTGAGAATTGCCTCGAGGCACTTGGCCCGCCTCAGAGCCCTCCGCATGGAGTTCTCTGCCCTGACCATTGTGAGCCGTGCCTCTTCCGCCCACCGCCGCTCCGCACCTATGGCCTGGCCCAACCGCTGCCACACGGAAGACACTTCCAATCCTAGGTCCTCCTGCCCTCTGGCCGATGCCTGCACCTCCGATGTTGAAGGCCCCGAGCCATCATGGCTCCCACCTTGTTGCTGCTGCTGCTGTGCCTGTGCCCTGGCTCTTGCTGCCTGCGTGTCCTCCTCTGGCTGGGGTGCAGTTGTTGAGGTGGCCACCCCTGCTGGACGTCCGACTCCCGACTGTGGCAGGTGTCCTCCACCAGCCTGGCCGCAGGGTCAGAGGCAGCTCCACAGGGTACCCAGGTGATACATGGGTGGGAAGATGGCATGGAGGATGACTGGCGCATAGGGGGTTCAGGTGAGGAGGGGGTCGGAACAAGGTCCAGCAAATGGAGCAATCCGGCCCTGGTGACCCGTCCCAGTAGGTCAACGCGGTCAACGAGGCATTCGAGATGACATGCAGTGTCCTCACAAAAATACTGCAGGTCACCTCGCATGCCCCATTGACGCAACACCATCCCACTCAGGACAGGCTCAACTCGGTCCCGGATAGCCACGTCCGCACAGAGAGGAAGGCCAGTTGTTGTAAGCGGATCCCCTCCCTGAAAACGGGTCTGGACGTAGGCATCCCTGCTGGTGCGGTATGATGCAGTCACAGGATCGGGGACAGGATTACACACAGGCACCTCTGTGGCGGCCTGTGCTGCCTCCTGTCCCTGCCCCTGCACTGCACCACTAGCACCAGTGGAATCCCCACCTCCAGACCCTGTGTCTGTCCCTTCCACGGCCTCCTCCTCCACCAAACCCCCCACCAACCTGGATGACTCCGTGCCATCTTCCCCCGTTGGGCCCTGTGGGGTCTCAGCTGCCCCTTCTGCTGCCGAGGAGTCCAACTCCGACCTCCGCCTCTTGGACCTCCCCCCGGCAGCTGCAGCCTGGGACGCGGCACCGGACTCCTCACTCCCCGACGAGATGACAACATGGGAGGGGAGCCAGGCCTTGCGTCTCCGGCTGGCGGTGGGATCCCCGCCGCTGTGCTCCACAGCACCTTCTCCGCCCTCTTCATCAGTTGACGCTGCAGACAGGGAGAGATAAAACACAGGCATCAGGGCACTGTACAGTGGACTGATACACACATGACAGTTGTACATGAGTGTCAGTGTCAAACTTCAGACATGGCATCACACTCCCTAACACACATGTCATTTCAACTCACACACATGAGCAATTCCACAGCAATATCGCACCAGGCAGCACCATCCATACACATACAACAGCATGTGCAGCCGAAGGTGAGCCTGACATCACATGAAAAACGGAGAGTGCACAAGACATGCACACACGCCACCAAACTTACATGCATGTGTACATCTCCACCAACTGTCGCAGTGATGAGATCACCATCCATGTCACATCTGGCATTCAGCCTTCTACATATCAGTGTCACATGCATCCATGTTGCATCACAGTTGCACACTTGTCAAATACACACACATGCACATGTACACTGTGCAGATACATGCAGCTGGAACCAACATCCATGTGTGACACCACAACCATGCCAACGTACATACACAGTAATTCAAACATGTGTGCTCCCACATCTGCATTTGGCCTGCATGCTTACCCACACATACACCATCCATGTGTCTCACACATGAGAGGACTCGCATGTGTCAGCCTCACGCCCCTGTACATACACATCCATACATGGCCCTACAAAAACACATGTGCAACCTGCACACTACTGGCACACCACGACACGCACAGCGTCCAATCAGTATGCATGTACACTTACCGCTCGACTCCAGACAGGTCTGCCTCTCAAGGACCTGGACATGGAGTGCTGGGCTTATGCGTTCCTGGACCCTCATTTGGTGGTCGGACAGGTGGCCCCGGTGTCGAGGGTCCTGGACCTGAAGTCCTCCCAGCGCTTCTTGACATGTTTGATGTCGCGGACTGCCACCCTCTCCTCGTTGATGGCAGTCACGATGTCCATCCAGATCCTGGTCCATCCTTCATTGTCTGCGCTCAAACTTCCAAAGAGGGCATCATACTGCCCCAGGACTTGCTCCACCAGGACACCAACTTCCCTGCCACTGAAGCTGGTGGCCCTCTGCCTCTCTGACTGGGGGTTGCCAGTGGTGCCAGATGGTGGTGTGCCCGACATGGCAACCCCAGAGGCAGGTGTGGGTGGGCAACTGGGTCCTGGGGCTGGGCTGTGGAGCAATGGTATCCCAGTCGGGAGTCTTCAGTTCCAGCAGGGGTGGTCACAGCAACTGCACCCCTGCAGATGGCTGATGTGCAGGCAGCAAATAGCAGGGCACGTGGGCAACAGGCATGCAGGCAGCAGCAGATGGCAGGTGGGAGCGTGCTCGGGGCTCTGGGGGGCAGTAATTCAGCCTTCTGGGCAGGAGCGTCGTCTTCCGTGTGTTGTTGCGTGGCCAGCTTGATATAGAGTGATTTGGCACGTGAAAAAATTGCACATCTGCGTGTAATTCGAGGAAAGGCCCTGAGCGCGTAAGAGCGTCTGTGACATTAGGGTGTTTACCTCGTGACGTGGGCATAGTGGTTCAGCGCATGTGAAAAAACTGCACGTCCGTGTGTGAATGCGTGTAATCCGAGGAAATGGCCTATGCGTAAGTGACGTGACGCACGCGGGTGTTTCCCTCAGCACGGGTTAAAGGTGAGCGGGGCCAGCAGTTCGCTGTACGTGCCTTTCATGGAGACTGACGTGTGTTGCTGCTTTGTGTTGTTTCGCGCGCCATCACAACTTCACAGCGGATCGAGGACATATCTCTTCTTTTGACAGGGGTATTGGCTACGCGTGTTTTTCATTATCACGCTAGTCAGACGGTGAGTCGCGCACGCTATTTTTCCCACTGCGGGTGCCCCTGTGTATCGCACCCATTTTTGAGGTCATAGTAGCCTGCGTGTCCCACGCGTACGTGTTTTTCATGTTACTGGATGCCACCACGTACTGCGGGAGGTTGATTCCACGCACGTAAGCTGCAGGGTTGCGTGCACGGTTTTACTGCAGTTTTGGGGTGCCTGAGCGTTGCGTGACCCGTCACTACGTCACCGGGCTCACATACAGCCTTGCAGGTGCATGGGGGCTGTTAACATCGTGCATCCCACCCCCTTCACCCCAATTTCCCAGGACAATTGTGGTGTACACCTCCCAATGGCATCCTCCATCTGTGCCGGCACTACTCCATCTGTGCCATGGTTGGGAGGCAACCAAAGGTGAGGGGCGCCTCAGCTGGGTGTCCTCCTCGTGGCGGGCGTGGTCAGGGACGTGGCTGGGGTGGACAGGGAGTAGGGGGACTTCAGGGTGTCCAGGGTGGCCGCAGAGGGGGAAGAGGCAGGAGTGTGCCACTTAAGCACGATGTTGTGCCATGTGTCGGTGCAGTCATGCCACCACCCCCTGTGATTCCGGGAGATGTAGCTTCTGCATCTGGCACTGGCGCCCGTGTGACCTGGCAGTCTGTTTCATCGACTGCCACGGGCTCAAGGGCAGTGGTAGCTGCAGGTGCAGCTGTGGACACCACCACCCAGGCTCAGGGTCTGCCAGCGCACTTGAAGAGCCCTTGGAAGATTTCCAACAGGCCAGGAGGGAAACCGTAGGTGCACGCAGGGCTGCCCTGACCAAGACACGTGTCCCTGGGACAGTAATGTCATCTGCTGCCCCGAACAGCGTGGTGTTGGCAAGTTCAGGGGCAGATGCAGCCAACAACACCCCGGTTGTGAGTCTGCCAACCAGGACAGTCGCGGTCAATGACCCTGCCACAGCGGATGTTGCTGCGCAGGGTCCATTAGAGGGCACCCAGCTGCCACTGACACAAGTCAGGCCTTTTGTCGTCCCTCCACCTGCCACTTCCTTGGCTCAATCCACCGGTGCTACTGGCCATAGTGATCAGGGTGGCATTTGCCAGCCAAGGTCTGCGCCACAATCCAAGAGGAGGAAGGTTGCACCTGAAGCACAGGCTGGGACCCCACACACAGCCACGACCTCCAGCACGTCGAGGAAGAAGCCTTTCTGCAACCAGGAACTGGACTACCTCGTTGGACTACGTGCTGGGCCACAGCCGTGACATGCTAGTGGGTCCTAATTGTCAGACTACGGCTGCCCACCGTGATGCCCACTGGAAGCAAGTTGCGGAACATGTGAGTGCATTCGGGCATGAGGTGCACACGGCGCAAGAGTGCAAAAAGTGTTGGAATGACCTCAAACGCAGTGTTAAGGCTAAGCGTGCCTCAAATTACAACTTGACTCTGGTGACTGGCAGTGGGCCTGCACCTGAGGAGGAAGAACTCACTCTACATGAGTCACTTGTTGCAGAGTTCATACCATCTGAATCGGTCGAAGGAGTGGGAGAGATGCCGGACTTTGATGCCCAGTCCAGTGAGTGTTGCTGCGTGTTTGTTGTGGACATGTGTGTTTTACTTGTGTGATGTGTTATGCATGACTGCCTCTACATGTCACATGTACATGGTTCTGATGTGCAAGTAATGCAATGCTTCCCTGATGCATGTCTGCTCTGCTGGATGGTGGACATGTGGAGTGGAAGGGGACTGTCCGCATCACCACTATTGCACCCTACTCACATGCTGGTCACCAGGATACCCCTCAACTCCATGTTCCAGCTCACTGGCCCTTCTGCATGTAGCGTGGGGCGACCTTCCTCTCAGCCCAGGGACTATGTCATAGCATGACTGATGTGCATGTGTCCTCTGCCTGCATGCGGGTACTCCATATAGGCATGCTCCCTTGCCCCTCCACCCCCCCTCTGCACCCCAATTCCACCTTAACACTGTTATGCTTCAATTATGCTGTTGAGTACTTCCCTGTTCATGCGTCCTGTGTACATGCTAACTTGCAGCAGCCAATCTGCCAGACATATGCTGTGTGGTACATCCTTTGTACTTGATGAAGGGTGTCTCAAATGGACTGTGCAGAGGTCAGATGCCCCGCAGGGACATGAGTGCCCATTAATGCTCCATGTGTATTTGACTCAAGCCCCTATGTGTCTTTGACTGGATGATCATTGCAGTACGTGTCCAGGGGGACCTACATTGCATGGCATTTCATCTGCCTTCCCATTTCCACTGTGGCTCAGTCCTGCGTTGCACACATGTTTAGGGTGTGACAGTCTGTGTGGGTCACAGGCCTCAGCCTGTTTAATGGCCAATGACTCTGTCCAACTGGTGTAGTGTCTTCTTCACACGTGGGTGTACTCCAGAGGTTTCATCATGTGTCCTGCTTACTGTCCCATCATCATTTGCTGTGTTGTCACTTGACTCACATGATGCAGTTGATGCTACTCTACACTGTCTGTCAATACACAGGTCTATGGTCAGCCTTTTGATACCATGCTAGGCATCCCTGTATTTGCACCTGGGGGGAGGGGTGGTTTGCTTGTAGCCATGCTAACCATTGAATGCACATTGCACGTAATGGCTGAAGTTGACCTTGCACTGCCTTCACATTTTCAGATACACATCATGAAGTACTTGTACATGTAGACAGTGAGTAACGTACAAAATTGCTGCACTGCATCGACCCACTTCTGTGCAAAATGACACCATTCTACATGCCTAATCACATAAGCAGTGTTAAGTTGACCCAGCATGCATGGCAGGTTCTCTTTTGTGTGTGACATGTCTGCTTGATGTGTTTGTTGTCTGTGTGATGTCTGTGTGTGTGTGTGTTGTGTGCTTCTAACATGTGTAGTGACCTTTTTTCTCTCTACTTTTCAGATGATGATGCAATGGAGCCGGAGGATGGTGTTGTCATGCCAGGCACAGGGTTGGTATCACTACAGCAACCCGGCACAAGTGGGGGTCGTGGGGTGGTAGGCCACGAAAACCCACATGTGCTACAGTCCATCTTGTCTCTGGCTGGCAATGAGTCCAGCCCTGATGACCACTCTGACGTCCATGTCGAGTTGGATGAGCATCAGGTCCATATGTCAGGGGTGAGTGATTCTGATGTGGGCACTCCTCTGTCCGCGACACCTGCATTGAGGGGTCAAACAGTCTTGGAACCTCCGCCTGTGGTGGATCGGGACGCAGGGTCACCCTCCACACCAGTCACTGGTGTGCCTGGGCCATTACGTCGACGGGGGCATGTAGTCGTGCAGCCGCGGGTGGTGCCAACACAACAAGGACACCCAGGCCTTGGGTCCCGCAGGGGTCAAGCCCAGCAACACGGTCGCCGCGCGCAACTGCTGTATACTGAGTGGGAGCAAGACATGACTGCCAATTTTGAACGCCAGGGGGCAGCAATGGAGAACATCGCTGTCAGCATGGAGCGTGTGGCCCAATCCGTGCTCCCCCCTGCTAGGCAGGTGCTTCTCCAGCAGCAGGCGGCACGGTCCACGGCCCGCTCGCTCAGGCTGGACATGGCGGCCTCAGACAGGGCACGCCAGGCTGAGATGGTGTCTTTGCATCGAGCAATTGCTGCTCACGCACAGGCACACATGGAGGTCCTGAGGGAGGAGTATGCTTCCCTCAGATCCACTATGGGTGTCCTTATGATGTCCCAGAGGGAGCGGGCAGAGGAGAGGCTTGCACAGCTTGATCGTACCATCTCGGCTGAGCTACGTGCTTGCCGGGAGGTGCAACAGTTGTCCAGCCAGGCCTCACAGGAGGAACTCTGTGTTACACATGTTACCTTGCAAGAGGAAGCACGCGTATCACGTGAGGTCCTGCATGCAGACCTACGTGTGATCGCCGCATAGAACCAGGCTCACCCGTGCGGCAGACTTGCTGCCAACGAGGGGCAAGCTGTGGCTAGGCGTGGTCAGGCTCCTGTGCCACGTCCTCCTTTCCAGGAAGAGCCAGACTCAGACGACAATCTATCTCCCACATAGGTCGGGCTGTGCAGGCGTTGAGCCCATGGAGGTTTTTTTTTCCTCAACATCATTGCATGTGGGTGTTGAGCAGCACCCTGTACCTCCCCCTCCTGGGTGTCTCCCCCCCTGGGTCGTATGGGGCCATTTTTGATTTTTCTTTAAGTTTAGTTAGTTAAGTTTCTATTTGATAGTTAGTTTAATTAGGTAATGTAGGTTTTTCATAGTTAGTGTAATTATTTAATATAGTTTAAAATTGCTTGTCTATTGTGCTTTCATGTGACGGTGTGGTGCTTTGTGGCTTTTGAAAGCATCCACTGTCTGTTCCAGCTGGGCCCTTCAAGCTTGTCTTGTGTATGTGTTTGCAGCTTGGGGTCCTTGACTCACATATGCCACTCCTGCTTCCCTTATCCATGGGCTCGCAAGGATGGTTCGGTGTAACAGCCTATTACACAAGGGCTTTGGACTATCATATCTGTGGCATGTCTGCTGCTGTCGAACTTGTATTAACACCCCTAGTGGGGATGATAGGGGTGTTATTGACCACTGTTCTTCTTTCGCTAGATGGGGGGTTTCATGATTCATGTGTACATTAATTGCTATGCATTGTGTAGTATGTTTCTTATCTTTACTGTACATGTGCTTGTTGCAATTCATGCCGTAGATAGTGTGTTCCACACTTTGTCTGTGAAAGATGGACTGATGGTGTGGTTTCTGATGTACGTCTCTGACATGGTCCAGTCATGAAATGCCTGAAGAGACACGCACAAACTAATTTAAAGCATTAATCATGTGTTTCATGCCCTTTATGCAGGGGGATGAGCCTCCAGACGGCCTTTGCCAGCAGACATGGGCCATTGGACGTCTGCAAGCTGGACACGTTTGGTGGTGCCGACATGCGCATGTGTGCACATGCAGAGGCACAGGGATCGCGCTCATACATCCGAAAACAGCTGACGTGTTTCAAGGGACTCCAGCAAGGTGAGCATCACAGGGGGGCCACAACACCGCAAACCTTCCACCTGGCACGTTGCACATGCATGCTTATTAGCAGCACTGACGGTGAGCTTGGACAAATGTTGGTGTTTAAGCGCACAATACAGCTGAGATGTGTTGGTGAACTAATGGCTAGTTGATGTGAAAGTTGTCTGGGGCACTTGCTGGGGCAGTGGCACATACCCTACGGTCCATCATGGTCCATTGAGGCACTTGTATTAGCCATGTAGCGTTGCGAGACATGGAAAGAAGCAGCTCACAGGGACAGACAGCAAGGGACAGACTCGTGTGCAGTGCATTTCATTTCCATGTCGAATTTGACACATGCACTACCTACTTTATTTCGGTCATGGTGAAACACGACTTGTTCTGAAGTCATACCTTGCTATATGCGTCTGGATGCTTACCCAGGGAACATTGCATGTTGTGTAAATCGTGACACATTGGTCTTCCATTTGCCATGCACCAACCAGCGCCTGACTTAGTGCATTGACTTTGTATGAACCATCACAGGGGTAATGTTACGTATGGGTACGAAGCATCCACACCAGATTGTTTGTTTGTAGAATAGTTTGTTAGTTTGGGGCATATATGGTGGTGTGTTTGTGTGTTATGGGCACGCACAGATTAGTAACTCTGGCTCTCTTTGCAGCATTGAACTGCTCCTGTCTCCGGACCTGAGAGTGCGCAGGCAGGAGGCCACCACTCACCCCAGAGATAAGTTTCTCTTCGTCTTCCATTTCAGTAATTTGTTGCTGTGTGCATGATGATCAAGTTTGGTGCACTTGTGTGTTAATGTCAGTAGTACAGTTTTGTGCATTTCCTACTTTCCCGTGTCAATCCTACTCCCCTCTCCTGCCCCATATTCCGGTTATCCAGTATAGCTATGCATGTCCCGACTGCATATCCCTGACCCTCCTTCCCCACCAGGGTCTCAGAGGCCTGTGTGAGTTTGACCTTGCAGGCACCCAGACCACGGTGGGGGTGGTTGGTTCGTGCCACTCCTGCACCTGTACACGGGAGCTGTGACAGTACACATCAGTTTGTGGTGCATCATTCTGTGTTATGTACCACACATGGTACACATCCTGTTGTGACATTGTTTTACTGTGCTACCTTGGTTGTTACGTCATTGTGGTAGTACTTGGGCTATGTGACGTACTGCTACTTCAAGTCATTTACTGGAGGCTATTGGTGGTTTTTTTTGCTGTCTGCAGGCTTTTTGCTTGGCTTCGGTGTTGGCCTGCTTTTAATTCTCTTTGATGTGGTGTTTTTGCGTCAAGGTGGCCTATGAGGGTGCTAGATGCTTTTTGCACACAAGGTGGGAGATGGTGACAAAGAGGAAGGGTGATCCTGTGGCCAGGTGAAAATCAAGGATGAAGGCTAGCTACATAACCCAGGTGCAGTTGTTCAGTGGGTCATGGTGATTTGTGAGGGAGGGGGGGTGTTTTGTTGTTGACAGTTGCCTTGCCCTACAGTGTGATGCACGCACTGACATCGTAATTGCAGTATCCTATGTACATGATGTATTCTGCTGATCAATGCCTGTTCATGTGTTGTGTTTACCTTTCAGGTGTGGGGGAAAAGTTGTGGCTTGACATGCTGGGGTGTACACATGGTGAATGTTCACATGTGATGTGTAGAGGAAACTGATGGTCACTTGATTTCACATGCATATATTGAGTGCATGTCCCTACTGACCCACACACTCGCACTATGATCCACTACATGTACAAACACCCTTCCATGTCCACATGTACACTCTGTTTGCCTTCTGGTGCCCACTGTGTCCCTGCAGCACATGATCTATGACCAATTGCGGATCCTGTACATGCGTAATTTACTTTTTGATGTAGTTTGTCACTTAGATGTGATGCTCAGGGTGTGCGTCACACACAATGGCTGTTCACTATGCTGTGCCTGAGCAGTGTGTTGCAGGAGGTGGGCACGGCACACAAAAGCTGCAATGTTGATTTTGCAATGCACAATGTGCATGTAGACAGGCATTCATTGTTATGTTACAACTACAACTGTTGGAATGCATTTGGGTATGACTTCTTTTGGGTGGGAGGTTGTTGGTCAGTCATTTCATCTGATTCCATGTCAGGCATCATTGTCTGATGCCACTTTACATTTTTCACATGTCAATGTGTACCTTATTGTTACTGTGTTGGTGTATAGCTATTGCTTGCCATGTCATGTTGTGGTTTGGGAGGGTTTGGGTGACATAGCAGTGATAGGCATGGCCTGTTTTGCAGGTCTGTGTGATTCACACCTTGCATGTGTGCCTTTTGGTCACACAGGATTGCTTATGTTTAAGTAGCTAGGGATGCACACAATGTGGCACTTCCATGGCAACATTCTCAGGGTGGTAAGGTTGTGACAGTTGACATCGATTGTCACCTGGTATGTGCCAGGCCTGTGTGCACTCCGCAGGGGTGGGAGTTTAGATGAAATAATGTGGCCACAAGCTGGGTCCGGGCTTCCTCGCCACGTGCCCTGTCCCCTCCCATGGGCAGCACCTGTGCCTGTGGTTGGGGATATGAGGGCACCACCATGTCCACCAGTACGCCCTGCCGTGTTGCAACATTGTGCAGCACACATGCTGCCACAATGATCCTGCACACTACTGGGGTGCCTAGAGTAGCTGCCCGCCAGAGCGGTCAAGGGAGCGGAAGCATGACTTGAGCACTCCGAATGTGCGCTCCACTATGGCCCTGGTTGCAATATGGGCAGCGTTGTATCTTACCTGGGGTGGTGTGGTGGGGGTCCGGATTGGCGTCATCATGTGGTTGCTCAGAGGGTAGGCACTGTCCCCTGGAGACGTGATGATGGTTGTGATTATTGGGGTTTGTATATTTGTGTGTGTGTGACATGTATGCATGTGCACAGGCATTTGTACTCACCTGGGAGCCGTGTGTCACCATGCTGCCCAGCTTCCAGCACCCGGCTCAGGGCGGACATTCTGTATATGAAACTGTCATGGGTGGAGCCAGGGTAGTTTGCATAGACAGAGGTGATGATTCTCTTTGCATCACATACCACCTGCACGTTGATGGAATGCCAGTGCTTGCGGTTTCGGTAGATGTGCTTAGCGGCCGTAGGTGGACGTAGGGCCACATGGGTGCAATCTATGGCACCAAGCACTTTGGGGAAGTGTGCCACCCTGTAAAAGTCCTGGACAATGGCCTGCCTTTCTGTGGGTGTTCTGGGCATGGATATGTGCCTGCGGACTGAGGGGCGCGCTGTCATGATTGCCAAGACCTGGTGTAGGCAGCGTGACTGCGTGGCCTGTGAGACCCACCCCACTATGGCAGTAGTCCGCTGAAATGACCCAGTGGCCAAAAAATGCAGGACATTGAGCACCTTCTACAAGGGGCTCAATGCTTGGGAGCAGAGGGTGGGGGATGTAAGGTCCTCTTCCCACTCCCTGACCAGATCTAGGATGATACGAGGTGGAAACCTATACCTGCCGTAGACCTGGTCGTCAGGCATCCCAGAAAGGCTTGTCCAGGGTGAAAAAAATGCGTGCCCTGGCTATTCTCCTCCTCCTGCGGTGTCCCACGATCAGTGCTGCGACATATGGGGCATTCATCATAGCGGTATATACGTGTTTGTTGTTTGCGCGCACTTTTTTACTGTGTGTGGGGACGCTTCCGCCTGCCTTCCTATGGCGGACTCGTTGATGCCTATGCGTGTCTTTTGCCATGCGCAGGTTTCCCGTATTCGAATCCATGAATACAGTTGTTCGCGTGCGTGTGGGCGTTCCGTTTAGTTCCCTGCAGTACTTCCCCAGTTACGCCTTCTTTTTCACGTGTTATTCCCCATTCCGCATGTTACGCCCACTGTTCCGCTCACTTGTGTTGTGTGCGCAGCGCTATGTGTGCTTTCGCTGTGTGCGTAGCGCACGCCGTTTGATGACTTGTGCGCCCGCGTGCGCCACACACAGATTTGAATCTTGAATCGCACGCGTGCCCTTGCTTTCTCACGCTTGCGCCACCTTGTGCCTGCTTGCGCTAGGATTTTCGGCGCACGTTTGTTCCATGAATCAGCCCCTCATTGTCAACAAATAGTGTTACTGAACACCCTATTGTAACACTTGATGCTTTTTTTAATGGCAAATTTAGCCGCAGCTAAAGCTTGTTTGCAAAGGTAATGCCCTTTTATAACTAGATTTAACTGTAGTAAGTCAATTGTTTGTGCCCATGTCCTAATGTCGCTTTCTGTGTAGGAACTGCTGTCATGACTTCTCCATTCAAATGGGAAAATAAATAAAATTCCACATGATAATCTAGAATTCGAAGCACAGGAGCAGTACGGATTGCCTGTTTAAATTCCTCAAATTCTTCAGTCATTTCATCTGTCCATGTTATCTTACTTTGTCTACCTGTGCTTCTTTAAGTCCTTTTAAAAGTGGATGAGTGTATGTGCTTTAATTGAAAACCCAGGACCTCCAATAGTTACATAGGCCTAAAAACTGTTGCATCCCCCTCACTGTTTTAGTTTTTGAAGTCTTCATAATTGCATCTGCACTCTCAGGTGTCACTTTTCTCCCTTCTGTTAGGCGGAAACCTGTGCAGTTCCCTCTGGGACCACTGCAAAAGATTTAGGACTACAGGTGTTTGGCAGTAAACCCACTTGGTAGCAGTCTGTACCACACAGATTCACTTGGTAGCTGTGGCTGAGCAGTCAGAATTCCCTCAAGAAGAGTCAAGCAGTATGTGGAGTATACAATATAGGGCAATTCTTCACAGTAAGACAAGCAAACACGCAACGAGGCTCAGTGTAAAGATATTAAGGTATTTATTTATAACGGAACATCTATGGAAAACACTATGGCACTATCACGGCAAACACTTCAATCACAATTACTCTACGAAGAAGAAACGATCAATCCCCCTAACAATATTTCGTGAAGTCTAGGTTCTACCAGCATCACTTATTTACAGACAGAGGTGTATGCCTCAACCGAGATGGCACTCTAATATTAGTTAGGACGGGAGAGAAAAAATAAGCAGGTTACGAAATCAACACAGTTCAATACTTCACGGGAAAAATGCAAGGCAAGAAGACAAGAACCACAATAGATCATAAAGTTCAAAGGCCAGGCCCACTCGGAGAGAGGCAAGGCGATATGTCCCAAAAAGTCTCTTAGTGGAAATGCGTTCGAGTCTTTATAGCAAATTGTTATCGGCAGATTGAACCAGTTCAGAACAATACGTGAGAAAGCTTGGAGGCGACCCAACGGAAAGGAGAGGATTAAGACACCTCACTCGAACCGATCGAAAGGCAAGCCAGGCGGACACGGTACCTTGTTTGTGGAGAGACAGCTCCGGCGGGGGCAGTTGTTCCTGGTGGTGGATGCACGTCGGGTCTTTGCCAAGAGTAGAGATGATCTCGTCGTCGAAGAAAAGTGAAGTCCGGTGCACCACCAGGGAAGAGACCAGCCGCGGAGTGCTCCGTCACAAGGCACCACCTTTTGGTCGCGGTACAGGGGTAGTGGCTATCCGGTTGCCGAGGTGCTCTGCACGGGCAATTCGACCACTGCGTCCTGAGCCGGAGAAAAAGGCAAAGGGGACTGGTTGTTCCCACCAGTCAGGGGAAGAGACTCTCCGGCAGGGAGATCTCCTCTGTCATCGGGAAGTGGTGAGTCGGTTCCGCAGGGCTCCACCGGGAGTGTCGTCGTGCAGGTCGGCTCAGCGTTACCCTCGTCGGATTCTTAGGTCCTGTGGCGACTTCTGAAGATCCAGTCCCAAAAGCCCTGCTTTTATGCAGAAAACCCCCATTCATTCAGCCTAGCTGTCAATCAAAACACGCTAAGTGGTGAGCGGGGAGGCTCACTACTTGGGCCAATCACACCAGAGTGCGACCGGAGTTGGCAAGGCAACTCGGTCCAGGGTGCCTAAACCCCCTCCCACACCCCTGTGGTAACCCAGACAGAATGGCACCACTTTGGAGGGTCTCTGTACAGAGGCCCGCCAAAAGTGGAACAAAGGGCTCAACCTTTGGTTTAGGAGTCACAGAGACGAACACAGACGCCATTTTAAAAACTGAGTTCTGGGAGAAAATACCATGCAATAAACTTATTTAAGATAAGTAGACCGGTGGTATGTTAGAAATTAACGAGGAAAAGTATCAATCTCCAACAATGGGACGAATCCCATAGGGTTATGTTCGGGGTCGAGCATAACAAGTAGTTTCCACTGCCACCAGCCAAAACTCGACGAGGGGGGACGGGACAGTGCCCCCTCGAGTAACAGATCTAGGAGTAATCGAATTACCCCTACTAGCACGTCCACAATAAGATGCTTTGTACTAGTTCTGTTAGTAAATTTAGGTCTAGTAAAGCCAATGGTGACTTTACATGCCCGGGGAGACAGTAGTCAGTTCCGGGGTATGGAGTCTATGGTGGAGGTCCGCTAGGATGCCCCAGTGTTACGGCACGTAGGGTGCGGTGTAACACACATAGAAAAACATATGAGACCCTATGGAGTAAAAGACCCGATAGCCCATAGAACACATTGACATTCAAAGGAATTACACACATTCATGTCCAAGAGTGGGAGGAAAAGAGTCTCACTCTTGGCAGGATGGAAAAAAACAAACTCCAGAAATCCAGCAAAGCTGCTGGGGGACTCACTAGGTTAGGAAATTCAGCCTAAACAGAGAATTCTCCCTAACACCTTCTTGAGAGATTAACTGCCCCATATACAGGACCTCTTCCCGACAATATTATAGCATTTCCTTGTCTACCTTGTATTCTTTCTCAGCTAATATGGTCATGAGTTGAACTGAGCCTTCTGTGCATCTTTTTTCTATCTCGCTGCACACTAAAATGTCATCCACATACTGAATTATTGTATTTTCAAGCTGAACATTACTGAAATCCATCTGAAGGACCCTGTTAAAGATCGAGAGGGACTCAACGTACCCTTGAGGAAAACGAGTATGTTTCAGGTGGATATTTCTATACAAAAAAGAAGTCAAATCGTGTGAATCCTCGTGGAGGGGAATTGAGAATATTTTTTTATTTTTTTTAATATACATGTATTGTAGCGGGATTTGGAACTAAAGGAAACTCTTCTTCAACAATATTGTTTAGAGGGCAGAGATCCTAAATAAATGCCCTTGAGCCCACAGTTTATTTCTTCACTGGGTGCACAGCCGTGTAACATTGGGACTCAGATGGCACCAATGTTCCTTGTTTCATTAAAGCGGAAATGGGCTCCAATATACCTTTGTCCGCTTCTCTGGACATGGGCTATTGTTTTGCTTATGGCAAAATTGCTCCTGGTTTGAGCTTGATTTTAACTGTTCCTGCTCCTTTCAATAGGCCCACATCACATGGACTGGTAGTCCATAAAACATTTGGCACTTTCTCTAAGTCTGCAGTATTTCTCTATTCTCCACTTTAATCCAATAAGTGGGACTCATCTGAATAATCATCCCTAAAAAGCTCTTTGTCAAATCTGTCAATCTGTATCCTTCACTGAGGGCCATCACTGCTCTCCATCCTCTCCCCTCATCATCTGTTCCATTGACAACTACCCTTTCGTCATGAACCACTGCTGCTTCTAACTCAAATAGGATGAGCTGTCCTTCTTCATCATGCACATGCATATCTGGTCTAAACAAAAACCCTTCAGGTATTCTCAATATTTTACCTACTAATGTGGTTAACCACAATAATAAAAATGTCACTCCATACAAAAATACTTTTGGATCTAAAATGACTCCTCAGAATGCCTTCTGGCCTGTAACAGCTAAAATGAATTCCTTCCCATTCATGTAATGTATCCCTAGAGTAGAGCACACTATTTCTTCATCAGTAAAAGATATTGGGCCTCATTACAACCCAGGCGTTAAGGGGTTAACGGCGCCGTAAAAGGTGTCGGTGCCGTTAAACCCTTAACGCCTGATTACGAGGTCCCTTTGCGGGTTGCACTTTAACGCCTGCTTTTAGCAGGCGTTAAAAAACCAACCCGCAAAGGGACCTAAGAGCTAATTACGGCACCGTAATTTACGGTGCCGTAATTAGCGCCTTCGCCATTCCCATTGAGCCCTATGGGCCAAAAATGGGAATGGGGAAGGGCCCATGGTGAATGGGGAATTACCGCCCCGCTAACCTTGGAATGGGGCGGTAATTCCGCCATTCACCATGGCGGACGCCGGCATGGACCATGATGCTAATAGCACCATGGTTTAGCGCTGGGGTCGTAATGAGGCCCATTGTCATGTTAAGTTTTGTCATCAAGTCACATCCTAGTGTCTGACAAGAATATAATAATGGCATTAACATGTCGTGTTCTACTTAAGAGATTGGTAATTCGTCTGTAAAAGGAACTAAGCTCATCACCCAAGAAAATCATGGCCTCTTGGGTGTCCAGTGTCACTGATAGTACTGTACACATCAAGTCGCTCTGTGGGCTATCCTATTGTGGAAATAGTTTCATCCCTGTAACTGTGAACGGATTTCCTCCTACCACGGTCACACTCCTTAATTTAGGTGTGGGTATTTGCAGGACTCCTGCATTTGTATTCCACTGTGGTACCTTGGCCTGTTGTGTCTGCGCTTGCTGAGTTTTATCTGTTGTGTTTTCAAAGGCACTTGCTGTGGTTGCCCTTGTGGCAATTGCATTTGTAATGGAGTTTAATGTTTTTGCTCTGGTTGCGGCACACATGTCTGATTATGTGTTTGACCTTGGGCATAATACTCCAGAGGTTCAGTATTATACATATATATACCACCCCCCCACTTGGAGATTGCCAATTTTGCTGCATGCCCCCTCTACTTCTACATGTTCTGGCTATGTATCCTATACTTCCACAATTCCATCATTGTTGCGGCTGCCCTGCATTAAATCTTCCTCCTCCCTGATGGTTCTGAAATCCACCTCGTCCTCCTCCATTAGGTCCATTCCCTCTTCCTCTTGGCTAAAAATTTTACCCACTCTGATCCATAGGGCTACATTACTTTACAGCACTGGTTGCATTGCTTTTGTCACCACACCTTCATTATTCATCAATACCGCTCCCTCTATGGTTAGTTTTGATCATTTATTCTGAACTAACTTTGGTTCCTCCTGCTTTCTACTCTCACCTTTCTTCTTCTTCTTACCTGTAAGGATGGGCAATGGTGCACTATAGTCAATTGTATTTCTGGCCATGGCTACGCTACCATCCCTACCTGTTTCTTCATCTGTTTTTGCACTGGCTCCGGCAGTCCCTGGCTTAAAATGTGGTAAAATAATGCCACAGTTTTGTCCCATGATTCTATCATCTCAAGACGGCATCTTTCTTGAAAATTTTGAATAAGGGCAACAGGGTCTTCATCCTCACCTATTTTCCTAGTCATAATCGCATCCATATCTGATGTGTCGGGATATTGTTCTCTGAGCGCCCGCCATACATCTGCTCTGCAATTATTAAATGGTGTTCCATTGTGTGTAGTGTTTTGTTAAGTCACACCCGCATACCCTGCTTGGTTTCAAATGTCGCTAACCCTCTCCCCTAGGATGGCTGCCAGCAGGTCTTTTATGGCACCTATGGCCAATGTCAATCATGATTGCGAAAAACCCTGATCCATAATCATACCTACCTATTCTTCTTGTTTTCCAGGTGGGGCTAATCTCACCCATTTGTCTTCAGCCTGGTAGTGGCCTCAATCTTCTTACATAAGGCAAGGATGTATTCTCTGTACTGCACAATCGTGCTTGTGGTTTCTCAGTATATGGTGTTGGTTCTGGTGTTTCTTCTTTAGGGTCCTCCAAGTCTGACCATTTTACCCCTTTTTCTACACTTGAATCTTTTGAAAAACTGCCTGCTCCCTCTCTTCGCGCTTTCTCATTTTCTTCCGTTTCTTAGTCTGGCATTATTATGCCTCAGTTCTCTTCCTCAGATCATTCTCATGCTTCGATCGACACTAAATTTCTATTAAATAGATTATCTATCTCATTATCCTTTAATCCCCTACTTCTGTTCATCTTCATCTTGTATCCAGGCTTGCAACATTATGTGTTACTACTGAGTTCTTCAATTGTATTTGCTCTCCCCTCTTGCGTCTCCACTCTTTTTGACTGCTTACTCTCTGTTCTCTCCTCCTCTCCCTTTCCTATCTCCTCCCCTCCTCCCCTTACATTCTTCTATGCACTTACGCTATCAGAATTGTCCCTGGACCTAGTATGATAGCAACCTCGTCTGTCTCCTCCCCCTTCCCCTTACTTGTTTTTTTCCTCCTCCACACCCCCCAACTCCAGCACTATCTGAAGTGTCGTCAGGCCTTGTACGATAGTCACTAGTTTTGTTCCTCCCCTTCCTTTCTGCACCACTCTCCCCCACCTTTTGTTTTCTCCGGCTCTATCAGAAATGTTGTCAGGCCTAGCACAGTAGTCACTTGTCTTTTTCCATTTCTTCCCACTCTCCCCCTCCCTTCCTTATCTATGTTTTAGCTCATGCTCTATCTGAAATGTCATCAGGCCATGTATGATAGTTAAGTTCACATCTTTACTGTTCATGGCCTCTAAGAATGTCATTGTATTTTCCCTTGTTCCCTCCCTTGCCTTGAAGCACTTTGAAACACATTGGGCCTCATTACGACCCTGGCGGAAATCGCGGTGCAAAATGCACCATGGAGCACGGCGGAAAGCTGCCGATAGCGCCATGGGGGTTGGCGGATTTTCCGCCCCATTCCGACCTTGGCGGGGCGGTAAATCCCCATCCCCCATTTTACCCTTCCCCATTCCCATTTTTGCCCCATAGGGTATAATGGGAGTGGGGAAGGCGTTAATTACGCCACCGTAAAATACGGTGGCGTAATTAACATCAAGGTCCCGTAGCGCCATGGATTTCTCCGCCCGGAAAAACCAGGCGGAAAATGGCTCCATGGCGCTACGGGAACTCGTAGTAGGGCGGACGGGTCCGCCGCGAATAACGCTGGCGTAAACCCACTCCGCCAGGGTCGTAATGAGGCCCATTGTGTGTAGGCGCTATATAAATAAACTATCTTATCATCTCTTCTTCCCTTCTCCTCATCTCTCTCAACTCTTCTTCCTCTTGCCTTCTTTGCAACCTATGTACTTTCCTCTCGTTTCTTCTCTTCTAATCTCTCTTTATTTTTCCTTGCTTCGTAACTTCTTCATTCTTCCTTTCTCTTCCTCTCTTTTTCCTTCATTTCTTTGTATGCTCTCTCATGTTCTCTTTCTTACTTTCCCGCTCTTCTCTTTCTCGAACCCCATCAATGCCCTTATCATCTAGCTTAAGTAATATCTGTCCTCCAATCCATTCATCCTGTCCTATTGTTACTCCCTTAGCCTTGTATTTCACTTCCCTTTGTCTCCTTGCTTCTTCCTCGATCTCCATATATCTGTCCTGTCTGTCCTTTCTCTCATCAAGCTGTTTACTTTCATTGTGTGTCGATATATACTTGCGTCCTCTACTTTTGCTCTCTTCCGCATTAACCTCACTGTTATAAGCGGGGGCTCATATGTCTTGATTATCATACCCCTCAGTATCTGGCTGTTGTTTTCAGAAGGGGAAAGAGGAGTTTTTTCAGAAGTGGAAAGAGGAGCCAAAGGCATTATATCCTCATCTTTATGCTGATTAAGCATCCACTCCTTCTCAGGCGGATCTTCTTTCTAGCTCTGATACATCTTCCAGAACTCTAAAATGGCAAATCTTTTCTGTAACTTCTTCCCCTTATATGTAGCATGCAAATATGTTGTAATATGTCACATAACTGTTTTTGACAACAAACCCTCTTGAGGCCATGGCATGAGTGTTTTATTAGTCATGCCTCTGACCCACTGCACGTGATACTGCCTTATCTTGGTTGTATATGTTGGCAGAGCCCTGCATAAATGTAAAAGAGGAGTTTCCCCCATGATGACACGTCGATCTCCACTGTCAATACTTACCAGATCTTTTATTCTTTTATTTATTATATCAAGTATACCATGCTGATTAATTTGAGCAGGCACCATCAATCGTCACTTAGTACCCCAACATTTTTTTTACCCACTTAAAAAATATATGCAATGATGTTCTTTTGTTCCTTTGTTTACTCTTTCTATCAATTTTAATCGGTTTGTTGGTTTATTATTGATGTTTTACGAATCTCTTATATATTTATTTATTTATTATTCTCCTTTGATATTTACCCTCCTGATTGGCGTCAATTTAAAAATCCGACAACCACCTTAATTTTTTTAATTTTGTTTTATATCTCCTAATCTAAACACAATAAAAGTGTTATACTGACATATTTGTAACCCCATACACATGTGCAGGTTTACATTTTCTGCATACCTCTTTCTTTACTATTTCTAGTAAATGTATCCTATCTTACGTTTTACCCCATTATGGAGTTTGATGCACCCTCTTGTTTTTGGCCTTGCCTGAGGAATCTTTAATACCCCCACTTTGAGTTTTTTATTTGAATTTTTTTTAGTGCTTACCCTTCACCCCTCTTGGAATCAGGAAAACAAGGTATCTATTTCTCTTCTTTCTAATCTTCAAAAATCATGTTACTTCTATACATATATTTACAGTACAGTCCCTCCACCTATTTTTGCCACCTTTGATGTTCTACTTACATATGTGGCTCAGCTCGAGTACGTCAGCATCAACTCTTCCCCAATCGATCAGTTCACTTCAGTCCGCGGGGCACCTGTGGAGACTGGACAGGAATTTAATCAATGGGGCACCTGCCAACCAATTATTCTCACACGTGTGTTTTTGCGTGCCAATCTCCACAGGAAGCTCCACAGTTTTCTGGCTAATGGCTAAAACAATCGAGAGACTGAGAGTCTAGATCTGGGCCTAGGTCGATTAGCCCAGAACCACCCAAACCACTACCAAAATGTGCTATAGCATCTTGAAGCATCTCATGCGCTAGATGGAATTACCATTAAAGAACTTGGGCACAAATAACCAGACAGACCCAAAGAATATGGGAAAGTACTACTTTATTATCAGCATAAAATAAAGTAGGGCAATCTGGCGAACAACAAGCTCTAGTCCACACACTCACACTCAAACTTGACTATACAAAGGTTGTATACGACAATGTACATCAGTTATGACATCATACTATGTGGGAAACTGTAAAACATCATTGGCAGCCCCTTATCTATTAGGCACACCTCAAACTAACTCTAAATATGTATAAAGCTGATTATGGCAGAAAAATGGCAGTGGGTTGGTCCTGGCAACATTGTATATCATGTTACTACATGGATCATATGATTGGTTGGCATGATTCCCCAACCTTAGACTGTAGGCTCGTTAGCAGCACATAACCAAATCAAAACACAGGTGCCGAGAGTAACGTCAGACTACCCCCCACTTTCCCAATTAGGCCATCATCTCTTATCAGTCTCGCCCTAAACCAAGGCTTCTTCTTTGTAGTTGACCTTGCAGCCTTTTCTCTTATTCTGGGACTTTTAACGGAGTGTAGGCACACCATTATCTTTGTCTGAATCTTAATGAATAGCCCTTGTTTTCGACTTCTGAATCACATGTGTGGAGATCACGAATTTGTCCATATTGACCTTCTATTTACAGCTATTTAATTCAATTGTATTGGGTGTCATTACTCCTCTTGGCCTCTAGAGACTTGCACACTTCATCTTGTATAGGCTTTTAGCATCTTTCAATTGTCCAATACTTCGCCCTTGCAGATGTTTTCATCTTTGCTTAATCTAAGAGAAATATGTCTTAAGTTTATGGCTTATCCTTTTGACTCCCCTTGTGCCTTGCAATTATTCCTTGAAGTAGCATCCTTGATCCCAGGCCAATAGACTACTCTTTATTCCTCACACAAAACTGTATTTTCAGCATCTGCTGACTCAGCAGCCCTGATCTGTCTCCCAGATGCAGCTTGATTGGTTTCAATACGAGTCTGGCGTACATCTTCCCATCATGGGCGCTCTAGCCACTTTATGATTTCCTCTGCCTCAAACCTCTATATGTCTTGTCTACCTTGCATTTCTGCACATATACACTGATTAGTCAGCATTTACTTTGTCTTCTTTGCATATACGATTTCTTCGTATTTGATTACATGCTTCTCTTGTTGCTTCAGGTACATCTTTATTTTTAAGTATTTGCATATCCTTTCAGTACGTCTCAGTATATTTCCTTTATGACGTCACTCTGCCCTTGTCAGATTTCAATTAAAGCTCTATAATGACCAATGGTGTGCGCCGACATGCTTCCACTCTTTCAGTGCGAGGGTGCTTTTGTGCAGTTGTCTGAGTGCATATGCTCTCTATACACTCGATGTGGTATTGGGATAATACATGGTTTCCCACGTAGAGCTCTTCTCCTGCTGTTCCAGTTTGACGGAGGTGAGTGGGCGGGAGCTAGGGATGACATATCTGCCTGCTCCTCTACAGGTTTTCACTGTATGTCACTGAAATCACAGGCACTCTGCATATCCTCAAAATAGGGCGAATCTATTGTCTATTTAGTAAATTGACAATTCGTCAGCCACTCAGCACTCCTTAATTTTTGTCTAAAAATTATACGATGCCCATACGAAATTCTAAATGAGAGCCCATCAAAGTATGATTCTGTAAGCGGTTAAAAACACCAATTCTACAAACAAAAAAATCGGATACATTTATAGCAACCTAAGGCACTCAAAAATAGAAAAAGTAAACTGCTCTTGTTACGCATCTGAAATTATGCTTCAAAATTGTGCATGTTTTTCTTGCTCCTTCTGCTCAATGATTCCCATAACTCTAAGAATGGATCATTATCATAGTTTATTCTGGACAAGTAATAATCCGTACAACACAGTTATGCCTAATAACAAAACACAGAGCATCATAAAAGCACAGTCATAAAAACACACTTGACACAAGTAACACAGTAAAATATTCAGAACACACTTCATCATAGTCACAAACCGTTGTCAAAAAGGTAACCCATGAGGCTCTTCCTTTCCATGCATGATGTAAAAAACAGACAAATCTATACGCGCTAATTACATCAGTTGATGATAGTAGAAAAGCAAGGCGAAATTGACGGAAAACTTAACCTTTCAAGATCATAAAGACACTGTTTCCGAAAATCTATATAGGGAGGACAGAAAATAATCAGATTGACCAGGATTTGGCTAGCAACTCAAGAACAAATTACGTTTGTAGGAGACCCAATAGCCCATCTGCTAGTTACCACCTTGACCTGTATCACAACCAATATCACATGAAATCTAGCATGGGACAGTGACAACCTGTGGTGAGGATGTCTAGCAAAACTAAGAAATGAGGCCATCCCATTGGCGGGTGAGAGTGAGAGATATTGACATGCCGTGTACACTTGAGAACAAATGTGCTCTCTGTTACTGGCTTAGAGCATCACAAACCTTGGTTTGAGTGCTAGAATGGAGACAGTAGCAACACTGGGGCGTTGTCAAAATAGGAGACAATGCCCACTGATCCCAAGGCCATTTTGATATATATCAACCACTCAATCTTACGATAGTTGCCCAAAGAAAATATATGTTTTAACAGACATTTTGTAAGACAATAATCCTCTGAAAAGCCACAAGGAATGCCCAATTGAATAGGTTTGAGCAACAAAGTATCAGAAATTAAGACCTGGCCAGTCGCGAGGTGTGTGTTGTAAACTGCAGTTGATGCGGGCACCCTCAAAAGACGGAAGAGGAACATGTTCTCCTCAGATTTAAGCCCCCCCCCCCCAGCTTACCTATATCCCAGAGTTCACTGCCATAAGCACACACCCCCACCCCCTTTCCTTTATACTCATCTAACATGTGGAACACTGAGGAATCATGCAGGGTTTCAGCAAACCTAAAGAGGCTGCCGGTAGCCTGTTTCATCTTTTGTGCCCTAGCATAAATATTAGTAAGTCGGCCATCGAAAATAATTTGCAAATATTCAAATTGCAGACAAAATGCTAATTTGTGGCCCTGCGGGACAACCCTCGCGTCAGTCATGCTGGCTGTTAAGTGCGAAGGACATGATCTAGCATTTCCCGTCATTAACTTTTTGATCCCAATGGGATCATAAATTGGACATAACCGTCCACTAGAATCTGTAAAGACTTGGGTGTTCCAGCTTATAGAGCGGCATCAGCCACATAGCTCGGAACCGGCAGCTTTCTGCCCACACATTGCAGTACATCTGCACCCAGTTCCTCCAAACACGGGGGAAGACAATTGATATACAAATTGAAGAGCATTGGAGCCAGCACGCAGCCCTGGTGGACACCTTTCATCACTGTTATACTGTCACTGAACTTACCTCCATTACCCTATCATATACAAACCAATCACATACAAACGCTGCTGTCTGCACATAGGGACTTGCAAGATTGGTTGAGGGACTCCCATTGCATCCAACTATCTCCAAAGGAGACTCCTGTCCACGTGGTCAAAAACGGAACTCAGAACCATGCAGGCCACTTAGACAGGGGTCCTCAGAATGGTCGCATACTTGGAGGTAATGACAGAAAGATTAACACACAGGTTAAACCTGCCCATCCCCGGTCTGAATGCTGACTCTGTATCAGAATTAATATTGTATTTAAGAGCCCAATGCTCAAATCTTTTCATGCTAACACCCAAAAACCATTTACAGGTTCTATCTAAAAGAGACATCTGATGTTAAGAGGTCGGGAACGATTTATTACCTTTTTTAAACAGATGTACATTATAAAACTGAATCCCAAAAGCTTGAATTACAAAATTGCGAAGCCCACTTGTTCGCAGTTTGTACTTCGAGCTCTGGGGATTTTGTTTATTCCCCCTGCTGGCCATTAAATGTATGAAGGGGGTTTGGTGGAACCCTGCAATCCCTGCAGATCATAATACTGAACTAGGGGAGCGGGGGACACCCATGCAACCCCCGCTCCCTTTGCTCCGTGTTATGGGCTCCGATTTTTTTTATACCAGGTCCAATGCACAGTAAACGTGCATGTAACGTTTATTTTTCAGCCATGTCTGTTAAAATGGGGATAGATGCAGTAAAGACAGCATAATAACCCCTATTTACTGATTCAAGCTCAGATGATGCAATGAAATAAGTAATCAGAAATAACTATTGCAAAAGATTCTTAAGTAATACTATGTAATGCAATGTGGTATGATGTAATCTAAAAGCATTTTACAGTAATCCAAAGTGATCCACTGAAATGTGAAGGAATATTACATGATCTGAAATCTAAAGCAATATAAAACAATCCAAAAGCAATACGAAGTCATCTGAAGTACTGTAAAAGTAATCTAGAGTTATTTGCAAGTACAATTAAACAATCTGAAGTAATACGAAGTAATTCAAAGTAATCAGAACCGATCTAAACTATTGCTGAAGTAAACCAACATAATCTGAAGTAATCCACCAGTAATCTAAATTATTAATAAAGTAATTTGAACTAATATGCAACTGGTCTGAAGTTATTTGAAGTCATCCAAAGTGAAGTAATCTCTAGGCGAATAGCTCATGGGTTAAGGGCCAGTCAGTCCACATCTGGTGGTGACAGGTGGATTGGACCCTGGTGGTAGTTGTCCACAATGTCTTTCGTGGTGATGATGTAAAGGACAGGACTCAGGAAGTAGGCAGGACAGGATGAAAAGACACTCTTCCCAGCATCAGTGTTGTCCTTTAAGGTATGATCCTCACATGTACTTCTCCTCCCCAGATCCCACACTGTTTTGAGACTGATCTGGCATTTGTTTACTGAACCATCTGTTCCCTAACAGAGCACACAAAAGAAAAGGCACTGCACAATCTGGTTCTGGAGGATGTTTTCTGGATGCTTGGGCTGCTTGTGTGGTTGGTTTCTAAGTACTATTTTCCCCACACTCTGAGAGGATAAAGGAGCTAATTTTCCTCCCACCGCTCCCACCGCTCCCACCAACCTTTATGCCTCCCTGACTATGAGGAATGGGAGGTTTCACAGCCTGCAGGCAGTTTTGGATTCCATTTTGTGAACTCTGGAGTATAGATGTGACTTGATGAACACTACTCGATTTCTGTCACATGCTCTCTTTTTTCTCTTGAGGGATTTGTGGTGCCGATATCTTGCTTTGTGTGTGCAATCATTTTTCCCAGAAAGCTCAGCGTTCTTGATGTTCCATCAGTGATGCACAATAGTAACATCCCTAATGAGATTGTAAGATATCATATGATATAACATAATAGGTTATTTATAACGCGCTTAATACCCAGAGGTTTCTAAGCGCGGACCTGGGGATCTGTGCCGTCCTGCTTACAAGGCGAGCACGTTGCCCCTGAACTGTCCTCTCGTTGCCCAGTTCACAGCAGAGGTCATCCAGGCATCCTCAGTCACATTGGAAACTCTTCTTTTCTGGGCCCACGCATTGCATTCCATTGTGAATCGCGCCTTTGACATTAATGAAGACAACCAGCAGGTGGCATCATCCTCTGGCCATAGGGAGACTTGGGGCCTCATTACATGTTTGGAAGTGCGGGAAAAAGTGGTGGTAATTCCATTAATGCCACTTTTCCTGCACCACTGAACTACAGGTTTGCCGATGTGGGGTTGACTGATTTACCTCCAGCCAAGAGCTGGAGGTAAATCAGGCCCCCACTGGCAAATAACAGCCGGTATTACCGGCACCAGTGTTACCAGTAATACTGGCAATCCCCCCATGGGGTCCTATGGACTCTATTGAATGGGAATTTACCTGCCGTTGACAGCACCTGTAATATCCCAGAAATTCTGGGATATCAGGCGCCGGTAACCGTAGGTCCATGCGCCGCTATCCCACCAGAATTACCGGCAGGATACCGGCAAACTCCTAATGAGTACCTTGGACTCCAGTTTTTAAGTGATCAATTACTTGAACATAATGATATTACTACTATTTTCTATATGCACCGTATGAGAGCTGTTTACAGGTAAAAAAAACTCCTATTCTCCTTCATCTGAAAAAAGTTTTTAAATATAATGCGTATCAAGAGTAGGAAAGCACAGCTGAAGATTCTGCTCCAGATTTGAAATGCCCCTTTTCATTTGTTTGCTGTGTCACTGACCCTCTCACTGCCTGCTCCATTCTTTCAGCCTTAGCATACTCAGATGCTGCTCTTCTGCACTGAACATGGGGGACCCCCAGGGCTATGGACAACTGTAGAGTAGATCTCTGGTTTCACCCGGGTGGCACTTGCATTTGACATTCAGCCATGTGGGGTGCCAACAGTCCTCCTGTTCTTAAAACAGGCTCATAGGTGGGCAGGCCGCCCAGTAGCCAGCACCTACACCAGCCTGGAAACCAAGAAATCCTAAGAGCTGTGGACACAAATCTCCACACAAATCATCTTCTTTTTCTTAAAATGTTTTTGTGGTAATTATATTATTATATCTAGAAACTCAAAACAATATTAAATATCAGTATTGCTTATTAGACAGATACTTAACCATTGTTTTCAAAAGAACTAGTAAGCCATAAAGTATTGTTCTACTTTAGAGTTGTAAGCAATGTGAGCTAAAGTATTAGCACTCTCTATAGTCATTTGGCCTCATTACACGGAAGGCGGTAAGGGTTAACTGTGACCGGTAATAGTACCGGTGACCGTTACCCTTACCGCCTTACTACGAGGTCCCTTTGCGGGTTGGTACTTTAACACCTGCTTTTTAGCAGGCGTTAAAAACCAACCCGCAAAGGGACCGGGGTGCTAATTACGGTACCGCAATTTGCTGTACCGTAATTAGCACCTTCCCCATTCCCATTATGCCCTATGGGGCAAAAATGGGAATGGGGAAGGGCAATGGGGGAAGGGGGAATTACCTCCCCGCCAACCTTGGAATAGGGCGGTAATTCCCCTTTCCTCCAAGGCGGTGCCGGTATTTTATCGGCATGGACCAAGGTGCTAATAGCACCTTGGTCCACCGCCTACCGTGTAATGAGGCCCATTGTTTGGTATCAGGTAATATTATCCCCATCAATAATATCGCCATATATATGGTCGTGGGGTAAGGACATAAGCGATATTATTTGTGGGGATAATTTATGGGGTTATTAGGACTGGGGTTTGCGGGGGTGTCCCCTGCTCCATTAAAAAATGTGTGGGGGTTGCGGGGGTGACCCCTGCAGGTTCCTTGGCTTAATACCGCCTCAAAAATATGGCGATATTTTTGTATGCCGATATTTTTGCAGGGATATTAACACGTGGAATTCATTGTTTGAGCCGGTTGGCCATCTATTATAGCAACTACTTGGACGGTGAGCCAATGTTTAGAAGAATTGTTCACAATTGCCTAATTTTAGCCATTTGGAGGGTGAGAACTGCCCTCTCAGGTGTATCACCTATATTTCTATTTCAAGTGTCATGGGGGAGATCAGTGAACTGAACATGTAGCTGTGACAGGGTACTTTGTAGTGGAATGCCATCAAGTCTCACTTATAATTGCAACACAAGCAGAAAGTAGCTCCTCTCGGCGTGAAAGTTACACCACAGCTTGAGCACCCCGACTACAATGCATTGAACCACCAAGGTGATAGCCTTGCACCATTGTAGCCACCTGGTGGGTGCTCTCTTCTTTCGCTTGTATATAATAAGCCAGGAAGCTCACTTTCCTTTTCAAGTGGGGGTTCTATAATATACTATTCCAGGTTAAGTAGGAAACTTGTGGGGCAAACCATTGTGGGGCAACAAATTGAAACTAAGCCTTATTCCCTATGCAGTATCGGGAGGAAAGCTCAGGGGCAGCACGCTTGTCTTGGAAACGCAACGACGCAGAGCCACACAAGTTCAATCCCCGGGGTCCGTGCTGAGAAACCTCTGGGTATAAAGCGCGTTATAAATAACCCATTACAATTACAGTATATGGTAGCCAAAAGAAAAATAAATGTATACAATTGGGCATGTAGAGAATTGACCCATAAGGAGTTTGGCTTTTAAATTTCAAAGGGTGTCTTCCATTTTAAGTCACTGCTACAGGGTACATTTTGCCCCTATATGCATCCAATGGACTTCATACCACCAATATAGGAATATAGGATTGCAGCCAATGTACATAATCCAGCACACACCATACTCTGTAGCCTCTGCCTAAATGCTCACTTTGACTCCCGGAGCAATGTTCCAGGTATGAAACCCCTGTGGTGCATATTTGAATATTTTGGATGGTTTTGTATGCTTGATATAGTTAAGCAGCATGTGTATGCTACAAGAAAACAGAAAGGAAAAACAACAAAATGTAGAGCACTGTCAGAGAGTATCAAACCCAGTTCCCATGACTGTGCCCTTTTTGAATGCCAAGTGCTCAAGCCTCTAAACTACCCATAAACATGCAAGCATATATGACCTTAAATATAGAGCACTGCATGTCAGAATATGCAATGAGCCAGCTTTTGCATGGCATTCAGTAGGTTGTATACAAATTGTTCGAACTACAATTGTTCGAATTACAATTGACCTTTGCACAAATGATAGAATTGTGAAGGTCAATTGTTACATATATGTGTGGGAAACCCCCCGCAACCCCCATTATATATATATATATATATATATATATATATATATATATATATATATATATCCAAACCAATATATAGTTATGGTTAAGTTGCTGTTTCCATAGGAAAAGCACTTAAGCACTTTTTGGGCGGCTTATAACTTCGCTCTCCCTGGACGAATCCTCACCAAACTTTGCAAAAAAAGTATATAGCCCACTCTGAATTTCTTTGCAAAGATTGGTGAGGTTTGGTCCGGGGGGGCAAAGTTATAGTGGGGGTCCCAAAATGTCTTTTTTTCCCATAGACTGAATGGGGAAAAAACTTTTCTCACGCCTACAGCCCAAACCGCTGGACGGATTTTCACCAAATGTGCGGCAGGAGCAGCGGCTTGGTCCTGAAAGCGTGCTTTTGTAAATTTGGTGAAAATCCATCCAGTAGTTTTTAAAAAAATGACCAAAAAGTAGGTCACAAAAAATGTGTGATATCTATGTCCGGTCCGCAGACACACTTCCCTGATCGGTCCACGGACAGTGTCCTGATTGGCTAATCGGCTTGCGTCATGTCTGTGGACATGCGACGTGTTCACTGGTTGGATGGTGAGGAGCATGAAGTGCGTCAGATTTTTGGAAACGCACGCCATCTTGGATTTGCGGACAGCAGCCGATGTTTGCGGACATCGCAGTAAAAACATATGAAAAAACACAGCATTCCACTTGTCAAATTTATCAAATAATCTCTGGGGAGGTGAAGGGTGATGATGATGGGATGGGATATGGCTGCAAGAAGCAAAAAAAAACGGGTGTTTTTTGCCACGAAAGTCCGCGAACAGTTCGGATGTTCGCGAACAGTCCTGTGAAAGTTCGCGAACACCTTAGCATTACAGGGTTGGTGAAATGGAGTTCTTGGGTGGCTTATAACTTTGGCGCCATTAAATAAAACTGCTTGATATTTTCATGTATATTCCTGGGCTGATTCTGAGTGGGTATGCAAAGCTTGGTGGGATTCTCTCATGAGGGGGCAAAATTATAAGGGGTCCCAAAATAATGTAAAGGCTTATAAATGAGGTGCCATTTGACGAATTCTCACTTAGGGGCCGATTCATGGAACAAACGTGCGCCGAAAATTAATGCGCAAGCAGGCGCAAGGGAGCGCAAGCATGAGAAACGCAGCGCACGCGCACGCGTGCGATTCAAGGAAGACGCTGCGTGTGTTTCCCGCTGTCCGTGCGCCCAATCCAGCCATGGCGCACGCAGGCATACACGGCGTGCGCTCCGTGCACAGCAAAAGCGCACCCAGCATGGGGCACACAACCAAAGTGGGTGGAACAGTGGGCGTAACACGCGGAATGGGGAACAACGTGTGAAAAAGAAGGCGTAACTGGGGAAGTACTGCAGGGAACTACACGGAACGCCCACACGCACGCGAACAACCCGTATTCATGGATCCGAATACGGGAATCCCGCGCACGGCAAAAGACGCGCACAGGCGTCAACGCGTCCGCCACACGAAGGCAGGCGGAAGCGTCCCCACGCACAGTACAAAAGTGCGCGCAAACAACAAACACGTATATACAGCTACGATGAATGCCCCATTTGTCGCAGAACTGATCGTGGGACACCGGAGGAGGAGGAGAATAGCCAGGGCACGCATTTTCGCACCACGGACAAGCCTTTTTGGGATGCCTGACAACCAGGTCTATGGCAGGAATAGGTTTCCACCCCATATCATCCTAGACCTGGTCAGGGAGTGGGAAGATGACCTTACATCCCCCACTCTTTGCTCCCAAGCATTGAGCCCCTTGGAGAAGGTGCTCAATGTCCTGCATTTTTTGGCCACTGGGTCATTTCAGCGGACTACTGCCATAGTGGGGGGGACTCACAGGCCACGCAGTCACGCTGCCTACACCAGGTACTAGCAATCATGACAGCGCGCCCCTCAGTCCGCAGGCACATATCCATGCCCAGAACACCCACAGAAAGGCAGGCCGTTGTCCTGGATTTTTTCAGGGTGGCACACTTCCCCAAAGTGCTCGGTGCCATAGATTGCACCCATGTGGCCCTACGTCCACCTAGGGCCACTGAGCACATCTACCGAAACCGCAAGCACTGGCATTCCATCAACGTACAGATGGTATGCGATGCAAAGGGAATCATCACCTCTGTCTATGCAAACTACCCTGGCTCCACCCATGACAGTTTCATATACAGAATGTCTGCCCTGAGCCGGGCCCTGGAAGCTGGGCAGCATGGCGACACATGGCTCCTAGGTGAGTACAAATGCCCTTGCACATGCATGCAAGTCACACACAGACAAATACCCAAACCCTAATAATCTCAACTATTATCACCTCCCCAGAGGACAGTGCCTACCCTCTGAGCAACCACATGATGACGCCAATCCGGAACCCCACCACACCACCCCAGGTAAGATACAACGCCGCCCATATTGCAACCAGGGCCATAGTGGAGCGCACATTCGGAGTGCTCAAGTCACGTTTCCGCTCCCTTGACCGCTCTGGCGGGCAACTACTCTATGCACCACCAGTAGTGTGCAGGATCATTGTGGCAGCATGTGTCCTGCACAATGTTGCAACACGGCAGGGCGTCCCGGTGGACATGTTGGTGCCCCCACATCCCCAACCACAGGCACAGGTGCTGCCCATGGGAGGGGACAGGGCACGTGGCGAGGAAGCCCGGACCCAGCTTGTGGCCACATTTTTCACCTAAACTCCCACCCCTGCGGAGAGCACACAGGCCTGGCACATACCAGGTGACAATCGATGATGACAAAGAGACAGTCAACTGTCACAACCCTACCACCCTGAGACAGTTGCCATGGAAGTGCCACATCGTCTGCATCCCTAGCTACTTAAACACAAGCTATCCTGTGTGACCAAAAGGCACACATATGACATATGACATGATATGGCCTATACACAAGTATTTCAAGGTGCGATGATGCAGGGAGGGGGGAACAAGGGAAGACAGACAACGGTACTACAAGGGCAGGTGTCATTTAGATTGTGCAAGTGCAGGGGTAGGGGGAAGGGAAAAGTGCAAGGGGAAGGGGAGGGGGGGAGTGCAGTACAGGGGAAGTAGACCAAAAAATAAATACATAGGTCGGCTGGTGGCAACTGCAAAGGAAAGTGCAGACAAGTGCTGGGAAGGGGGGCTGTAGGGATAGAGAGACAGTCCCGCAGTGCAGGGGTTGCCAGGGAGGCAGTGCAAGTGAAGAGTGGCTGGGCCAGGGACCGAGGTCGGTGAGAGTGGCCCAGTTGCAGCTCCAGTGCAGTTCCAGTGAAGAATTCCGCAAGGGAGAGGCAGAGAGAAAGCAGAAGCAAAGAGAAAGGTCTTGAGGTGCTTCCCGAACCGGAGATGGTTCCCCTCAAGTTCAAGCGAGGCAGGAAGGCTGTTCCAGATGGAAGGCCCTGCCGCGGAGAGAGATCTACCCCCAGCTAGTTGCTCTGAGAAGCGGATGACCCTGACATGCAAGGTGTGCATCACACACACCTGCAAAACAGGCCATGGCCATCACTGTCATGTCACTCAAACCCTCCCAAACCACAACATGACATGGCAAGCAATACCCATACACCAACACAGTAACGATAAGGTACACATTGCCATGTCCAAAATCTACAGTGGCATCAGACAATGATGCCTGACCTGGAATCAGATGAAATGACAGACCAACAACCTCCCACCCAAAATAAGTCATTTCAAAATGCATTACAAGAGTTGTAGATGTAACATAACAATGAATGCTTGTATACATGCACATTGTGCATTGCAAAATCAACACTGCAGCTTCTGTGTGCTGTGTCCTACTCCTGCAACACACTGCTCAGCGCACAGCACAGTGAATAGCCATTGTGTGTGATTCACACCCTGAGCATCACATCTAAGTGCCAGACCACATCAAATAGCAAATTAGGCATGTACAGGATCCATAATTGGTCACATAACATGCTGCAGGGACACAGTGGCCACCAGAAGGCAAACAGTGTACACGTGGATATGCAAGGGTGGGAGTACATGTAGTGCATCAGAGTGCAAGGGTGTGGTTCTGCAAGGACATGCACTCCACATATGCATGTGCACTCAAGTGACCATCAGTGTTCGCTACACATCACATGTGAACATTCACCATGTGTACACCCCAGCATGTAAAACCACAACTATCCCCTCGCACCTGAAAGGTAAACACAACACATGAACAGGCATTGATCAGCAGAACACAACATGTGCATAGGAAACCACCATTACAATGTCAGAGTTCCCATCACACTGCAGGGCAAGGCAACTATCAACAACAACCCCCCCTCCCTCACAAATGACCATGACCTACTGAACAACTGCACCTGGGTCATGGAGCCTTCAAACCTCAATTCCACCTGGCCACAGGATCACCTTTACCCTTCGTCACCATCTCCCACCTTGTGTGTAAAAAGGTGCCTGCACCCTCAGAATCCACACTCATTTCCAAAATGACAAAATCCAAGCCAGAAAAACGAACCAGAACACCCTCCAGTAGATGACTTGACGTAGCAGTACCTCACAAAGGCCAAGTACTACCACAATGATGCAACAACCAAGGTAGCACAGTAAAACAATGTCACAACAGGATGTGAACCATGTGTGGTACATGACATAGGATGATGCACCATGAACGGATGTGTGGTGTCACAGGTCCCGTGTACAGGCCCAGGAGTGTCACGAAACAACCACCCCCACCGTGTCCCGGGTGCCTGCAAGGTCAAACTCACACAGGCCCCTGAGACCCTGGTGGGGAAGGAGGTTCAGGGATATGCAGTCGGGACAGGTGTTGACACACTGGATGACTGGAATGAGTGGCAGGAGAGGGGAGGAGGAATGACACATGAAACCAGGGAATGCACGAAAATGTACTACCTGCATGAACACATACACAATCCAAACAAACTTGGACATCATTGTCATGGCCTTCTGTAGTCCAGGCTTAGGAGTGGTACGAACCAACCACCCCCTCTAGTGTTTTGGCACCTGCGAGTCTGGGGCTTACACAGGCATCCGCAACCCCAGCGGGGAAAGAGGGTTAGGGAACGTTGCTTGGATAGGTACGGGAAGCAGGAACACCGGGTAGAGGGTACAGGGTTCAAAATTGCGTAGGATTCTGGGTGATTAGGGGGAAAAAACATACCAAATTGAACCACACATACATCCATGCATTAGTACACTCCCCAGCAAGCCTATGCAGAGCAGTTTGAAAGAAAAACAACAAGACACTTAGCTCTGGTTTTGAGTGTTGGCCTCCTGCCTGTGCACTCTCAGGTCCGGTTACAGGATCACTGCAATGCTGCAAAGAGAGCCACAGTCAACAACCTGTACGTGCCAATTAAACAAAAACACAACACCAAACATGTCCCATAGCAACAAACTACTCTCCAAACAGACAATCTGGTGTAGATGCTTCGTACCCATATGTAACATTACCCCTGTGACGGGTCATACACATTCAATGCAGTAAGTCAGCCACCGGTGGGTGCGTGGCAAATGGAACACCAATGTGTCACAATTCACACAACATGCAATGTTCCCTGGGTAAGCAGACAGACCTATATAGCAAGCCATGACTTCTGAGCAAGTTGCGTACCACCATGACCGAAACAAAGTTGGCAGTGCATTTATCATAAAGTACATGGAAATGATATGCACTGCACCCGAGTATGTCCCTTGCTGTATGTCCCTGTGAGCTGCCCTTTTCCATGTCTCGGAAGGCTACATGGTTGATACAAGTGTCTCAATGGACCTTGGTGTACCGGAGAGTATGTGCCACTGCCCCTGCACGTGTCCCAGACAACCTTACAATCAACAGCCATCAGTCCGCCAACACATGTGAGCTGCATTGTGTGCTTCAACACCAATATTCGTCTAACCTCACCCTCAGTGCTGTGACTAAGCCTGCATGTGCAACTTGCCTGGTGCAAGCTTTGCTGTGTTGTGGTCCCCCTGTGCTGCTCACCTTGCCTGGAGTTCCTTGGAACACGTCAGCAGGTCTAGGATGTAGGTCTACAATCCCTGTGCCTCTGCTTGTGCACACATGTGCATGTGGGCACCAACAAACGTGTCGAGAATTCCGTCGTCCAATGGGCCATGTCTGCTGGCAAAGATGCTCTGGAGGCTCATCCCCCTGCAGAAAGGGCATGAAACACATGATTAATGCTTCAAAGTCATCTGTGTGTGTCTCATGAGGCATCTCATTACTTGACCATGTCAGAGAGTCACATCATAAATCACACCATCAGTCCATCTTCCACATCCAAAGTGTGGAACACTATCTACAGCATGAATTGCAACAAGCACGTGTACAGTAAAGATGAGAAACATACTACACAATGCATAGCAATTAATGTACACATTATTCATGACACACCCCATCTAGCAAAAGCTGCACAGTAGACAATAACACCAAAATCATCCCCACTAGGGGTGTAAACACAAGTCACACAGCACCAGACATGCCACAGATATGACAGTCCAAAGCCCTTGTGTAAAAGTCTGTGACACCGAACCATCCTTGCGAGCCCATGGATAAGGGAGGCAGGAGTGGCATATGTGAGTCAAGGACCCCAAGCAGCAAACACATACACAAGACAAGCCTGAAGGGCCCAGCTGGAACAGACAGTGGATGCCTTCAAAAGCCACAAAGCACCTCACTGTCACATGAAAGCACAATAGACAAGCAATTTTAAACTAAATCAACTATTAACTAATTACACTAACAATGGAAAACCTACATTACCTAATTAAACTATCAAACAGAAACTTAACTAACTAAACTAAAAGAAAAATCAAAAATGGCCACATACGACCCGGGGGGGAGGGGAGGCACCCAGGAGGGGGGAGGTACAGGGTGCTGCTCAAAATCCACATGCGATGATGCTGAGCCAAAAAAAAAACCTCCATGGGCTCAACGCCTGCACAGCCCGACCTATGTGGGAGATAGATGGTCGTCCGAGTCTGGCTCATCCTGGAAAGGAGGACGTGGCACAGTAGCCTGGCCACGCCTAGCCGCAGCTTGGCCCTCGTCGGCAGCAAGTCTGCCTGACGGGTGAGCCTGGTTCTGTGTGGCGATTTGACGTAGGTCTGCATGCAGAACCTCACGTGATACACGTGCTTCCTCTTGCAAGGTAGCAAGTGTAACACAGAGTTCCTCCTGCAAGGCCTGGCTGGAGAACCGCTGCACCTCCCGGCAAGCCTGTAGCTCATCCGAGATGGTACGCTCAAGCTGTGCAAACCTCTCCTCTGACCGCTCCCTCTGGGACATCATAAGGACACCCAGAGTGGATCTGAGGGAAGCATACTCCTCCCTCAGGGCATCCATGTGCGCCTCTGCGTGAGCAGCAATTGCTTGACGCAGAGACGACATTTCAGCCTGGCGTGCCCTGTCTGAGGCCGCCATACCCAGCCTGAGCGAGCGGGCCGTGGACCGTGCCGCCTGCTGCTGGAGAAGCACCTGCCTAGCAGGGGGGAGCACAGATCGGGCCACATGCTCCATGCTCTCAGCGATGTTCTCCATTGCTGCCCCCTGCCGTTCGGAATTGGCAGTCATGTCTTGCTCCCACTCAGTATACTGTGGTTGCGCGTGGCGACCGCGTTGCCGGGCTTGACCCCTGCGGGACCCAAGGACCGGGGGTCCTCGCTGTGTTGGCACCGCCTGCGGCTGCACGACTACATGCCCCCATCGACATGATGTCCCAGGCACATCAGTGACTGGTGTAGAGGGTGACCCTGCGTCCCGATCCACCACGGGCGGAGGAACCAAGACTGTCTGATCCCTCAGTGAAGGGGTCGCAGACAGAGGAGTGTCCACATCAGAATCACTCACCCCTGACACATGGACTTGATGCTCATCCAACTCAACATGGACGTCAGAGTTGTCATCAAGGCTGGACTCATAGGCAGCCAGAGACAAGATGGACTGCAGAACTTGGGGGTTTTCGTGGCCTACCACCCCACGACCCCCACTAGTGCCGGGTTGATGTGGTGGTAACAACCCTGTGTCTGGCATGACAACACCATCCTCTGCCTCCTTTGCGTCATCACCTGAAAAATAGAGAGAAAAAAGGTCACTACACATGTCAGAAGCACACAACACACACACACACCGACAGCAAACGCATCCGGCAGACATGTGACACACAACACATAACCTGGCATGCATGCTGGGTCAACTTTGAATAGCTTCTGTGATCAGACCTGTTGAAAGGTGGCAGTTTCCATGGAAGTGGGTCTATGCAGTGCAGAAAATGTGTACGCCACTCACTACCTACATGTACAAGGACTCCATGGTGTGTGCCAGGAAATGTGAAGGCAGTGCAATGTCAAATTCAGACATCGCGTGCATTGTGCATTCAATGTGTACCATATCTAGAAGCCAAGCGCCCCTCCACCCCAGTACCAAAGCAGGTATGCCTAGCATGGTATCAAAAGGGTAACCATACACCTGTGTATTGACAGGCAGTGTTGACTGGCATCAACAGCTTAATGTGATTCAAGTGACAACACTGCAAATGATGCTGGGACAGTAAGCAGGACACATGATGAAAACTCTGGATTCCGCCCATGTGTGACGAAGACACAACAACAGTTGGACAGAGTCATTGGCCATTGAACAGGCTGAGGCCTGTGAGCCACACAGATTGTCAGACCCTAAACATGTGTGCAACGCAGGACTGATCCACAGTTGACATGGGAAGGCTGATGAGATGGCAGGCAATGTATGTAACCAAGGACTTGTATTACAGTGATCATCCATTCAAGGACACATAGGGGCATGCGTGCAATGCACATGGAGCATGAATGGGCACTCATGTCCCTGCGAGACATCTGACCTATGCACAGTACAAGTGAGATACCCTGCTTCGAGTACTAAGGCTGTACCACACAGCATATGTCTGGCAGATTCTACGCTGGAAGTTAGCATCTACACAGGACACATGAACAAGAAAGTACACATTGGCAAGATTGAAGCAGACCAGTGCAAAGGTGGAACTGGGGTGCAGAGTGGCGGAGGAGGGGCAAGGGAGCATGCCTACATGGAGTCCCCGCATGCAGGCAGAGGAGACATGCATGACGGAAGCATTGCATTACTCACACATCAGAACTATGTACACGTCACATGTAGCGGCAATCATGCAGAACACATCCCACAAGTGAAACACACACGTCCTCAACAAACAAGCATCAACACTCACTGGACTGCGCATCAAAGTCCAGCATCTCTCCCACTCCTTCGACCAATTCAGGTGGTATGAACTCCGCAACGAGAGCCTCATGCGGAGTGAGCTCTTCCTCCTCTGGTGCAGGCCCACCGCCAGTCACCAGAGTCAAGTTGTAATTAGAGGCACGCTTAGCCTTAGTGCTGCGTTTGATGTCATTCCAACGCTTCTTGCACTCTTGCACCGTGCGCACCTCATGGCCGGATGAACTGACATGTTCCGCAACATGTTTCCAGTGGGTGTCACGTTGGGCAGCCGTAGTCTGACTATTGGCACCCACTAGCATGTCACGGCTGTGGCCCCGCATGTAGTCCACGAGGAAGTCCAGTTCCTGCTTACAGAAAGGCTTCTTCCTCGACGTGCAGGAGGTCGTGGCTGTGTGTGGGGTCCCAGCCTGTGCTGCAGGTGCAACCTTCCTCCTCTTGGACTGTGGCGCAGACCCTGGCTGGCTAATGCCGCCCTGACCAGTATGGAAAGTGGGTTCGGTGGATTGAGCCAAAAGAGTGGCAGGTGGAGGGATGACCGAAGGCCTGACTTGTGTCAGTGGCAGCTGGGTGCCCACTAATGGACCCTGCGCAGCAACATCAGCTGTGGCAGGGTCATTGACCGCAATGGTCCTGGTTGGCAGGCTCACAACCGGGGTGCTGTTGGGTGCATCTGCCCGTTCACTTGCCAACACCCGGCTGTTCGGGGCAGCAGATGACATGACTGCCCCAGGGACACGTGTCTTGGTCTGAGCAGCCCGGCCTGCCCCTATGGTTTCCCCCCTGGCCTGTTGGAGATCTACCAAGGGCTCTTCAAGTGCCAACGCAGCCTGCGCTGGCAGACCCTGAGCGTGGCTGGCGGTGTCCACAGCTGCACCTGCAGCTACCACTACCCTTCGGCCCGTGGCAGTCGATGGAACGGCCTGCCGGGTCAAATGGGTGCCAGTGCCAGATGCAGGAGCTGCATCCCCCGGAACCACAGGGGGTGATGGCATGACTGCACCGACACATGGCACAACATTGTGCTCAAGTGGCGCACCCCTGCCTCTTCCCCCTCTGTGGCCGCCCTTGACACCCTGGAGTCCCCCTACTCCCTGGTCACCACGGCCACGTCCCCGACCACGCCCGCCACGAGGAGGACGCCCAGCTGAGGCGCCCCTCACCTTTGGTGGCCTCCCAACCATGGCACTGATGTAGTAGTGCTGGCACAGATGGAGTGGTGCCAATGGGAGGTGTACACCACAATTGACCTGGGCAATTGGGGTGAAGGGGGTGGGAAGCAAGATGTTAACAGCCCCCCTTCACCTGCAAGGCTGTATGTGACCCCGGTGATGTGGTGATGGGTCACGCAATGCTCAGGCACCCCAAAACTGCAGTAAAACCGTGCACGCAACCCTGCAGCCTACGTGCGTGGATTCAACCTCCCGCAGTACGCGGTGGCACCCAATAACACGAATAACGCGTACGCGTGGGACACGCAGGCTACTATGACATCGAAAATGGGTGCGATAGGCAGGGGCACCCGCAGTGGGAAAAAGAGCGTGTGCGACTCACCGTCTGACTAGCGCGATGCAGAAAAACACGCGTAGCCAATACCCCTGCCAAAAGAAGAGATACGTCCTTGATAGCTGTGAAGTTGTGATGGTGCGCGAAACAACAGGAAGCAGCAACACACGTCGGTCTCCACGAAAGGCACGTACAGCGAACTGCTGGGCCCGCTCACCTTTAACCCGTGCTGAGGGAAACGCACACGCGCGTCACATCACTTATGCGCATGGGCCCTTTCCTCGTATTACACGCGGACGTGCAGTTTTTCACGCGCGCTGAAATGCCCATGCACGCCTGTGCGCGTCACGTCACAGGGGCGCTTGCGCTTCAGGGGCCTTCTGTCCAATGAAATTGCGTATGCGTGCAGACGCGCTTACGCGCTAAGGGCCTTTCCTCGAATTACACGCTGACGTGCCGAATTTTCACGTGCCAAATCACTCCGTATCAAGCTGGCCACGCGTAAGCACACGGAAGACCACGCTCCTGCCCAGAAGGCCGAACTACTGCCCCCCAGAGCCCTGAGCACGCTCCCACCTGCCATCTGCTGCTGCCTGACTGCCTGCTGCCCACGTGCCTTGCCATTTGCTGCCTGCACATCAGCCAGGGGTGCTGTTGCTGTGACCACCCCTGCTGGAACCGAAGACTCCCGACTGGGATTCCAGTGCTCCACAGCCCAGCCCCAGGACCCGGTTGCCCACCCACACCTGCCTCTGGGGTTGCCATGTCGGGCACACCACCATCTGAGACCACTGGCAACCCCCAGCCAGAGAGGCAGAGGGCCACCAGCTTCACTGCCACCGAAGTTGGTGTCCTGGTGGAGCAAGTCCTGGGGCAGTATGATGCCCTCTTCGGAAGTTCCCGCGCCGACAAGGAAGGACGGACTCGGATCTGGACTGACATCGTGACTGCCATCAACGCGGAGGGGGTGGCAGTCCGCGACTTCCAACATGTCAAGAAGCGCTGGGAGGACTTCAGGTCCAGGACCCTGAACAAGGCCTGGCGCCTCTTGAAGGCAGCGGATGCCAAGGGGCGCCAGGGCCACTTGTCGGAAGATCAGATGAGGGTCCTGGAACGCATATCCTCAGCGCTCCACGTCCAGGTCCTTGAGAGGCAGACCTGTCTGGAGTCGAGCGGTAAGTGTACATGCATCCTGATTGTGAGCTGTGCGTGTGGTGATGTTTCAGTAGTGTGCAGGTTGCACATCTGTTTGTATGGGGTTGAGTATGGGTGGGGGTGTACAGGGCCGTGGGACTAACACATGCGAGGGCTGTAATGTGTGAGACATGGATGGTGCTTGTGTGTGTAGGCTTGCATGCCAAATGCAGTTGTGTGGGCACACATGTTTGGATGAATGTGTATGTAAGTAGACATCTCCGTGATGTCACGCATGTATGTTGTTTTCAGCTGCATGTATCAGCACTGTGTACATGTGCATTTGTGTGTATTTGACAAGGTTGCAACAGTGATGCAACATGGATGCATGTGACTGCCGGATGTGGAAGCCTGATTGACAGTTGTGACATGGATGCCCATCCGAACACTGCGACACTTGGCAGAGGTGTACACATGCATGCAAGTGTGGTGTTGTGTGTACATGTGTGGTGCACTTCCTGTGTTGCATGTGATGTCTGGCTCAGCTTTGCCTGCTCATGCTGTTGTATGGGTATGGATGGTGCTGGCAGTTGCGATATGGCTGTGGTATGGCTCATGTGTGCGAGTTGAAATGACATGTGTGTTGGGGATTGTGATGGCATGTCTGAGGTTTGCCAATGCCACTCATGTACAACTGTCATGTGTGTATGTGTCCATTGTACAGTGCCCTGATGCCTGTGTTTTATTACTCCCTGTCTGCAGCGTCAACTGATGAAGAGGGCGGAGAAGGTGCTGTGGAGCACAGCGGCGGGGATCCCACCACCAGCCGGAGACGCAAGGCCTGGCTCCCCTCCCATGTTGTCATCTCGTCGGGGAGTGAGGAGTCCGGTGCCACGTCCCAGGCCGCAGCTGCCGGGGGGAGGTACAAGAGGCGGAGGTTGGAGTTGGACTCCTCGGCAGAAGAAGGGGCAGCTGGGACCCCACAGGGCCCAACGGGGGAAGATGGCACGGAGTCATCCAGGTTGGTGGGGGGTTTGGTGGAGGAGGAGGCCGTGCAAGCAACAGAGACAGGGTCTGGAGGAGGGGATCCCACTGGTGCTAGTGGTGCAGTGCAGGACCAGGGACAGGAGGCAGCACAGGCCGCCGCGGAGGTGCCTGTCTGCAATCCTGTCCCTGATCCTGTCCCTGCATCATACAGTGCTGGGGGGTGGGGGGGACATGAGTTGGACATGGGTGGGGGCCTGGTGGAGGGTGCACCTGCACTGCTAAGGGGGGTGGGGGTGGTGGGAGACATGGGTGGGGGCCTGGTGGAGGGTGCCCCTGCACTGCTGGGGGGTGGGGGTGGTGGGAGACATGGGTGGGGGCCTGGTGGAGGGTGCCCCTGCACTGCTGGGGGGTGGGGGTGGTGAGAGACATGAATGGGGGCCTGCTGGCAGGTGCCCCACAGTGCTGGGGGGTGGGGGTGGTGGGAGACATGGGTGGGGGCCTGGTGGGGGGTGCCCCTGCACTGCATGGGGGTGGGGGTAGTGGGAGACATGGGTGGGGGCCTGGTGGAGGGTGCCCCTGCACTGCTGGGGGGTGGGGGTGGTGGGAGACATGGGTGGGGGCCTGGTGGAGGGTGCCCCTGCACTGCTGGGGGGTGGGGGTGGTGGGAGACATTGGTGGGGGCCTGGTGAGGGTGGCCCTGCACTGCTGGGGGGTGGGGGTGGTGGGAGACATGGGTGGGGGCCTGGTGGAGGGTGCCCCTGCACTGCTGGGGGGTGGGGGTGGTGGGAGACATGGGTGGGGGCCTGGTGGAGGGTGCCCCTGCACTGCTGGGGGGTGGGTGTGGTGGGAGACATGGGTGGGGGCCTGGTGGAGGGTGCCCCTGCACTGCTGGGAGGTGGGGGTGGTGGGAGACATGGGTGGGGGCCTGGTGGAGGGTGCCCCTGCACTGCTGGGCGGTGGGGGTGGTGGGAGACATGGGTGGGGGCCTGGTGGAGGGTGCCCCTGCACTGCTGGGGGGTGGGGGTGGTGGGAGACATGAGTTGGACATGGGTGGGGGCCTCCTGGCAGATGCCCCACAGTGCTGGGGGTGGGGGGGTGGGGAACATGAGTTGGACATGGGTGGGGCCCTGCTGGCAGGTGCCCCACAGTGCTGGGGGGTGGGGGTGGTGGGAGACATGGGTGGGGGCCTGGTGGAGGGTGCCCCTGCACTGCTGGGGGGTGGGTGTGGTGGGAGACATGGGTGGGGCCTGGCGGAGGGTGCCCCTGCACTGCTGGGGGGTGGGGGTGGTGGGAGACATGGGTGGGGGTCTGGTGGAGGGTGCCCCTGCACTACTGGGGGGTGGGGGTGGTGGGAGACATGGGTGGGGGCCTGGTGGAGGGTGCCCCTGCACTGCTGGGGGGTGAGGGTGGTGGGAGACATGGGTGGGGACCTGGTGGAGGGTGCCCCTGCACTGCTGGGGGGTGGGGGTGGTGGGAGACATGAGTTGGACATGGGTGGGGGCCTACTGGCAGGTGCCCCACAGTGCTGGGGGGTGGGGGTGGTGGGAGACATGAGTTGGACATGGGTGGGGGCTTGCTGGCAGGTTCCCCACAGTGCTGGGGGGTGGGGGGGTGGGGAACATGAGTTGGACATGGGTGGGGGCCTGCTGGCAGGTGCCCCACAGTGCTGGGGGGTGGGGGTGGTGGGGAACATGAGTTGGACATGGGTGGGGGCCTGGTGGAGGGTGCCCCTGCACTGCTGGGGGTGGGGGTGGTGGGAGACATGGGTGGGGCCTGGTGGAGGGTGCCCCTGCACTGCTGGGGGCTGGGGGTGGTGGGAGACATGAGTTGGACATGTGTGGGGGCCTGCTGGCAGGTGCCCCACAGTGCTGGGGGGTGGGAGGGGTGGGCAACATGAGTTGGACATGGGTGGGTGCCTGCTGGCAGGTGCCCCACAGTGCTGGGGGGTGGGGGTGGTGGGAGACATGGGTGGGGGCTTGGTGGAGGGTGCCCCTGCACTGCTGGGGGGTGGGGGTGGTGGGAGACATGGGTGGGGGCCTGGTGGAGGGTGCCCCTGCACTGCTGGGGGGTGGGGGTGGTGGGAGACATGGTTTGGGGCCTGGTGGAGGGTGCCCCTGCACTGCTGGGGGTTGGGGGTGGTTGGAGACATGGGTGGGGGCCTGGTGGAGGGTGCCCCTGCACTGCTGGGGGGTGGGGGTGGTGGGAGACATGGGTGGGGGCCTGGTGGAGGGCCCCCCTGCACTGCAGGGGGGTGGGGGTGGTGGGAGACATGAGTTGGACATGGGTGGGGGCCTGCTGGCAGGTGCCCCACAGTGCTGGAGGGTGGGGGTGGTGGGAGACATGAGTTGGGCATGGGTGGGGGCCTGCTGGCAGGTGCCCCACAGTGCTGGGGGGTGGGGGGGTGGGGAACATGAGTTGGACATGGGTGGGGGCCTGCTGGCAGGTGCCCCACAGTGCTGGGGGGTGGGGGTGGTGGGAGACATGGGTGGGGGCCTGGTGGAGGGTGCCCCTGCACTGCTGGGGGGTGGGGGTGGTGGGAGACATGAGTTGGACATGGGTGGGGGCCTCCTGGCAGATGCCCCACAGTGCTGGGGGTGGGGGGGTGGGGAACATGAGTTGGACATGGGTGGGGCCCTGCTGGCAGGTGCCCCACAGTGCTGGGGGGTGGGGGTGGTGGGAGACATGGGTGGGGGCCTGGTGGAGGGTGCCCCTGCACTGCTGGGGGGTGGGTGTTGTGGGAGACATGGGTGGGGGCCTGGCGGAGGGTGCCCCTGCACTGCTGGGGGGTGGGGGTTGGTGGGAGACATGGGTGGGGGTCTGGTGGAGGGTGCCCCTGCACTGCTGGGGGGTGGGGGTGGTGGGAGACATGGGTGGGGGCCTGGTGGAGGTGCCCCTGCACTGCTGGGGGGTGAGGGTGGTGGGAGACATGGGTGGGGACCTGGTGGAGGGTGCCCCTGCACTGCTGGGGGGTGGGGGTGGTGGGAGACATGAGTTGGACATGGGTGGGGGCCTACTGGCAGGTGCCCCACAGTGCTGGGGGGTGGGGGTGGTGGGAGACATGAGTTGGACATGGGTGGGGGCTTGCTGGCAGGTTCCCCACAGTGCTGGGGGGTGGGGGGGTGGGGAACATGAGTTGGACATGGGTGGGGGCCTGCTGGCAGGTGCCCCACAGTGCTGGGGGGTGGGGGTGGTGGGGAACATGATTTGGACATGGGTGGGGGCCTGGTGGAGGGTGCCCCTGCACTGCTGGGGGTGGGGGTGGTGGGAGACATGGGTGGGGGCCTGGTGGAGGGTGCCCCTGCACTGCTGGGGGCTGGGGGTGGTGGGAGACATGAGTTGGACATGGGTGGGGGCCTGCTGGCAGGTGCCCCACAGTGCTGGGGGGTGGGAGGGGTGGGCAACATGAGTTGGACATGGGTGGGGGCCTGCTGGCAGGTGCCCCACAGTGCTGGGGGGTGGGGGTGGTGGGAGACATGGGTGGGGGCTTGGTGGAGGGTGCCCCTGCACTGCTGGGGGGTGGGGGTAGTGGGAGACATGGGTGGGGGCCTGGTGGAGGGTGCCCCTGCACTGCTGGGGGGTGGGGGTGGTGGGAGACATGGTTTGGGGCCTGGTGGAGGGTGCCCCTGCACTGCTGGGGGGTGGGGGTGGTTGGAGACATGGGTGGGGGCCTGGTGGAGGGTGCCCCTGCACTGCTGGGGGGTGGGGGTGGTGGGAGACATGGGTGGGGGCCTGGTGGAGGGTCCCCCTGCACTGCAGGGGGGTGGGGGTGGTGGGAGACATGAGTTGGACATGGGTGGGGGCCTGCTGGCAGGTGCCCCACAGTGCTGGGGGGTGGGGGTGGTGGGAGACATGAGTTGGGCATGGGTGGGGGCCTGCTGGCAGGTGCCCCACAGTGCTGGGGGGTGGGGGGGTGGGGAACATGAGTTGGACATGGGTGGGGGCCTGCTGGCAGGTGCCCCACAGTGCTGGGGGGTGGGGGTGGTGGGGAACATGAGTTGGACATGGGTGGGGGCCTGGTGGAGGGTGCCCCTGCACTGCTGGGGGGTGGGTGTGGTGGGACACATGGGTGGGGGCACTGGTGGAGGGTGCCCCTGCACTGCTGGGGGTGGGGGTGGTGGGAGACATGAGTTGGATATGGGTGGGGGCCTGCTGGCAGGTGCCCCACAGTGCTGGGGGGTGGGGGTGGTGGGAGACATGAGTTGGACATGGGTGGGGACCTTCTGGCAGGTGCCCCACAATGCTGGGGGGTGGGGGGGTGGGAACATGAGTTGGACATGGGTGGGGGCCTGCAGACAGGTGCCCCACAGTGCTGGGGGGTGGGGGTGGTGGGGAACATGAGTTGGACATGGGTGGGGGCCTGGTGGAGGATGCCCCTGCACTGCTGGGGGATGGGGGTGGTGGGAGACATGGGTGGGGGCCTGGTGGAGGGTGCACCTGCACTGCTGGGGGGTGGGAGTGGTGGGAGACATGGGTGGGGGCCTGGTGGAGGGTGCCCCTGCACTGCTGGGGGGTGGGGGAGGTGGGAGACATGGGTGGGGGCCTGGTGGAGGGTACCCCTGCACTGCTGGGGGGTGGGTGTGGTGGGAGACATGGGTGGGGGCCTGCTGGCAGGTGCCCCACAGTGCTGGGGGGTGGGGGTGGTGGGGAACATGAGTTGGACATGGGTGGGGGCCTGGTGGAGGGTGCCCCTGCACTGCTGGGGGGTGGGGGTGGTGGGAGACATGGGTGGGGGCCTGCTGGCAGGTGCCCCACTCTGCTGGGGGGTGGGGGTGGTGGGGGACATGAGTGGGGGCCTGGTGGAGGGTGCACCTGCACTGCTGGGGGGTGGGAGTGGTGGGAGACATGGGTGGGGGCCTGGTGGAGGGTGCCCCTGCACTGCTGGGGGGTGGGGGGGTGGGAGACATGGGTGGGGGCCTGTTGGAGGGTGCCCCTGCACTGCTGGGGGGTGGGGGTGGTGGGAGACATGGGTGGGGGCCTGCTGGCAGGTGCCCCACAGTGCTGGGGGGTGGGGGTGGTGGGGAACATGAGTTGGACATGGGTGGGGGCCTGCTGGCAGGTGCCCCACAGTGCTGGGGGGTGGGGGTGGTGGGGAACATGAGTTGGACATGGGTGGGGGCCTGCTGGCAGGTGCCCCACAGTGCTGGGGGGTGGGGGTGGTGGGAGACATGAGTTGGACATGGGTGGGGGCCTGGTGGAGGGTGCACCTGCACTGCTGGGGGGTGGGGGTGGTGGGAGACATGGGTGGGGGCCTGGTGGAGGCTGCCCCTGCACTGCGAGGGGGTGGGGGTGGTGGGAGACATGGGTGGGGGCCGGGTGGAGGGTGCCCCTGCACTGCTTGGGGGTGGGGGTGGTGGGAGACATGGGTGGGGGCCTGCTGGCAGGTGCCCCACAGTGCTGGGGGGTGGGGGTGGTGGGGAACATGAGTTGGACATGGGTGGGGGCCTGCTGGCAGGTGCCCCACAGTGCTGGGGGGTGGGGGTGCAGGGAGACAGGAGTGGGGGCCTGGTGAAGGGTGCCCCTGACTGCTGGGGGGTGGGGGTGCAGGGAGACATGCATTGTTGATCAGTAGTGCAAGGTGACATGTGGCTTGGCTGGGGGGCATGCCCATGGTGGATGGGCTGCCTGCGGGACATGAGCAGGGGTGCAGGGTAGTCCCCCGTGGTGTGGGCTGCCTGCAGGGGCTGTGGAGGTTGTAGAGCGAACACCTGGGAGGACCCACACGGCCAATTCACGTGTAGTACTCCCCAGGACCCCTGAAATACACGTACCCTGCTGAAATCGGGTGTGGAACTTCCCGCGCACCCCTGAAATACACGTACCCTGCTGAAATCGCATGTGGAACTTCCTGCGCACCCCTGAAATACACGTACCCTGATGAAATCGCGTGTGGAACTTCCCGCGCACCCCTGAAATACACGTACCCTGATGAAATCGTGTGTGGAACTTCCCGCGCACCCCTGGAATACACGTACCCTGATGAAATCGCGTGTGGAACTTTCCACGCACCCCTGAAATACGAGTACCCTGCTCGCATGGGGCCAATCGCGTGTGGAACTTCCCGTGCACCCCTGAAATACACGTACCCTGCTGAAATCGCGTGTGGAACTTCCCACGCACCCCTGAAATACACGTACCCTGCTGAAATCGCGTGTGGAACTTCCTGCGCACCCCTGAAATACACGTACCCTGCTTAAATCGCGTGTGGAACTTCCCGCGCACCCCTGAAATACATGTACCCTGCTGAAATCGCGTGTGGAACTTCCCGCGCACACCAGTGATACACGTAGCCCGCTTGCCGTGCTGGTACAGGGTTAGCACAGCCCTTTGTGCTGGATTGGGGATTTTGATGGCTTTTCCCTGCGCGAGAGGCGTTCTTGGGGGCGTAACTGGCGCTGCTGCAGGGTCGCTGCACCACTGTGCGCCACGGCTGGTTTTGGTAGCTGGAATCCATGAATACGCTGTGCGCGGAAATGTATTTTAGCGCACGCGGCTGGCGCAGGGATTCGCACGCGCACACTGTGCGCCAGCCGCGTGCGCCACTTGTGCGCTGATTTCTATGAATTACCCCCTTAATTTGGGAAACTGATAATACATTATGATATGAATGTTTTCCCGAAGTTTGGTAGGATTTTGTGAAGAGAGCTTCAAAATTAGTGGGGGGTCCCAAAATAATGTAAAGGCTTATAAATCAGGTGCCATTTGACGAATCTACACTTCATTTGGCAAACTGATAATAGATCAAGATATACATGATTTTGCGAAGTTTGGTGGGATTCTGTCAAGAGGGAGCAAAATTAGAATGGGGGTCCTAAAATATTGTAAAGGGTTATAAATGTGGTGCCATTTGACAAATCTACACAAAGGTTTGCAAAAAGATTATAGATCTAGATTTAGATGTTTTCGTGAAGTCTGAATGGATTTTGTCAAGTGGGGGCTAGGTTATACGACGATTGTATGTGCATACATTTGACACTTTTGAAAAAATAAAACATGGGTGGATTTCCAGCAAACTTGCGTAAGGAGCATTGGCAAGGACCTAAAAGCATGGTTTTGCAAATGTGCCAGTGTTTTATTATTTGACAAGTGTCATAATGTAGCTACAAAAAATAGCGGTATACCTTTAGTGACAGCAGTAGCCTGTGGCCATGGGCAGTGGCCAGATTGTCCGGGTCATGAAATAAGGTCATGATCCGGACAATCTGGCTATTGGCCATGATCACAAGGGACAAAACATAGGATTAAAGTCGCCATGTCCACCTGGGTCTGGCTTTGTGGTAAAGTTATTCGAAATTAGGATAGATTTGAAAGGGAAGAAAAATGTGCTCATGGTAATATGGTCATAGGGTTCTCTTTTCTCCTTCTGCAGGCTGCTATGGAAAGCGAATAGGGCCCTGTATGGAACCCTCACCTTCCCTTTCCATGGTGGCCATCCTGGAAAAGGATTTTCCTTCCTACACCGGGACGCCGCAGATGTCCCAGTGTTGGAAGAAAAATCCTATTTTTTAGCACCCCGGGTTCCCGCTTTGGGAACCTAGGGTGCTAATGACCTTCATCCCCCATTTCAGGGGCTGGAATGAGGGGATAATCGTCCAGAGACCTCGTTATCCACCCTTGCTATGCTCGGGCTGATAACTTGGGCTACTGGGCCGGTATCCACCGTTCCAGTCCCTGGAACAGAGGATGAACGCCACAATATTCCCATTAGCATAACTCAAAATGCAAATGGAAATGTTGGAAAATGTTATTTAGTCTATGTACTTTACTGAGAAATATAAATTAGATGGAGTCTATACATTTTTTTTTAGTTCTATGTTTTAACTGTGAAAGGTGGTTCCTAAAAGAATTTGTCGTTTGTTGTTTTTGGATGTATTTTTTTTGGCACGAGAGCTGAGACGAAAGGTGGGGAGGGAAATGAGGCAAGAGCAACCAAACACTAATATGGAGGGGTAGGTGGACAAGGGAAAATGTTGCACGTGTGTTATTTCTCAGTTAGGGGGCACTGTTTCTCATGCTCCTTGATTACAGGAGTGGTGGTGGGTCTTGGGGAGGAGGGATGACATTAGCTGATGCCGTTTTAAGATAAATAGCAGTTTTGCTAAAAGTATGTACTGTGTACTAGATTGTTAATGGATAATGAGTATAAATAGGTGTTGGAGCCGTGCAAGGGAAATTTTGAAGTTGGAAGTTCCTAGATTAGTAGAAAATGCAGTTCCGAAATGTCTGTCAAATAGAGATCTTATCGTGAAGTGCGGACGGGTTGTCAGACACGTCATCATGCCGCGCACCAGCGAATGGTCATGTGGCACTGTCCGGAAGGTCCGCTATGAAGTTAGATGTTCGTAGTCGTCTACGGATGCAAAACTAGTTGAAATAGTTGCAAGAAGTGTATAGAAGTATTAAAAATTAGTTCAGAGGGTGTGAAATGGCAGAGTTTTAAGGTGAAAATTTGGAAATTGGACACAAATATTGCTATATTGGGTAAGTATGATATTAGTAAGTTGTAGGAAAATAGCATGCACTGGTAAAAACCTATGAAATTCAATGAAAAAACATTGTTAAAGGGACGTTATGGTTAAGTTGCACTAATAAAAACCTATAAAATTCAATGAAAAAACTTTGTTGAAGGGACGTTATGGTTAAGTTGCACTAATAAAAACCTTTGAAATTCACTGAAAAAAATGTGTTAAAGGGACGTTATGGTTAAGTTAGACTAATAAAAACCTATGAAATTCGAAGAAAAAACTTTGTTAAAGGGACGTTATGGTTCCAAGTAAAACCGAAAAAAACCCTGAAATTCATCAGTTATGGT